>NW_027365397.1:0-116720 GCF_046119375.1 Phyllobates terribilis
AACCCTTTTTTAAACGTGGCAGCAAGATTTAACCGTTTTAACACCTGACAGCAAGATTTAACCCCTTTTTACCACCTGGCAGCAAGATTTAACCCTTTTACAAACTAGCAGCAAGATTTAACCCCTTTTTTCCATCTGACAGCAAGATTTAACCATTTTTTTCACCTGGCAGCAAGATTTAACCCTTTTACCACATGGCAGCAAGACTTATCCCCTTTTTTCCACATGGCAGCAAGATTTAACCCGATTACCACCTTGCAGCAAGATTTAACCCTTTTCCCACCTGGCAGCAGGATTTAACCCTTTACTACCTGGCAGCAAGATTTAAGCCGTTTACCACCTGGCAGCAAGATTTAACCTGTTTACCACCTGGCAGCAAGATTTAACCCTTTTACCATCTGTCAGCAATATTTAACCCTTTTACTACCTGGCAGCAAGATTTAACCCTTTTACCACCTGGCAGCAAGATTTACCCCTTTTTTTTACCTGGCAGCAAGATTTAAGCCATTTACCACATGGCAGCAATATTTAATCCGTTTACCACCTGGCAGCAAGATTTAACCCTTTTACCACCTGGCAGCAAAATTTAACCTGTTAACTACCTGGCAGAAAGATTTAAGCCGTTTACCATCTGGCAGCAAGATTTAACCCTTTTTTTCACGTGGCAGTAACATTTAACCCTTTTTCCAACTGGCAGCAAGATTTAACTCCTTTTTACCACCTGGCAGCAAGATTTAACCCTTTTACCACCTAGCAGCAAGATTTAACCCCTTTTTTCCACCTGGCAGCAAGATTTAACCGCTTTTTTCCACCTGGCAGCAAGATTTAACCCTTTTTTAAACGTGGCAGCAAGATTTAACCGTTTTAACACCTGACAGCAAGATTTAACCCCTTTTTACCACCTGGCAGCAAGATTTAACCCTTTTACAAACTAGCAGCAAGATTTAACCCCTTTTTTCCATCTGACAGCAAGATTTAACCATTTTTTTCACCTGGCAGCAAGATTTAACCCTTTTACCACATGGCAGCAAGACTTATCCCCTTTTTTCCACATGGCAGCAAGATTTAACCCGATTACCACCTTGCAGCAAGATTTAACCCTTTTCCCACCTGGCAGCAGGATTTAACCCTTTACTACCTGGCAGCAAGATTTAAGCCGTTTACCACCTGGCAGCAAGATTTAACCTGTTTACCACCTGGCAGCAAGATTTAACCCTTTTACCATCTGTCAGCAATATTTAACCCTTTTACTACCTGGCAGCAAGATTTAACCCTTTTACCACCTGGCAGCAAGATTTACCCCTTTTTTTTACCTGGCAGCAAGATTTAAGCCATTTACCACATGGCAGCAATATTTAATCCGTTTACCACCTGGCAGCAAGATTTAACCCCTTTTTTCCACCTGGCAGCAAGATTTAACCCTTTTACCACCTGGCAGCAAGATTTAACCGCTTTTTTCCACCTGGCAGCAAGATTTAACCCTTTTTTAAACGTGGCAGCAAGATTTAACCGTTTTAACACCTGACAGCAAGATTTAACCCCTTTTTACCACCTGGCAGCAAGATTTAACCCTTTTACAAACTAGCAGCAAGATTTAACCCCTTTTTTCCATCTGACAGCAAGATTTAACCATTTTTTTCACCTGGCAGCAAGATTTAACCCTTTTACCACATGGCAGCAAGACTTATCCCCTTTTTTCCACATGGCAGCAAGATTTAACCCGATTACCACCTTGCAGCAAGATTTAACCCTTTTCCCACCTGGCAGCAGGATTTAACCCTTTACTACCTGGCAGCAAGATTTAAGCCGTTTACCACCTGGCAGCAAGATTTAACCTGTTTACCACCTGGCAGCAAGATTTAACCCTTTTACCACCAGGCAGCAAGAATTAATCCTTTTTTTTCCAGCTGGCAGCAAGATGTAACCGCCTTTTTACACCTGACAGCAATATTTAACCCGTTTACCACCTGGCAGCAAGATTTAACCCACTTTCCGCCTGGCAGTAAGATTTAATCCTTTTTTTTCCACCTGGCAGCAAGATTTAACCCTTTTTTCTACATGGCAGCAAAATTTAAGCCGTTTACCAACTGGCAGCAAGATTTAGCCCATTTTTCTAGCTGGCAGCTAAATTTAACCCGTTTACCAACTGGCAGCAAGATTTAACCCTTTTACCACCTGGCAGCAAGATTTAACCCTTTTACTACCTGGCAGCAAGATGTAACCCTTTTTTCTACCTGGCAGCAAGATTTAAGCCATTTACCACATGGCAGCAAGATTTAATCCGTTTACCACCTGGCAGCAAGATTTAACCCTTTTACCACCTGGCAGCAAAATTTAACCTGTTAACTACCTGGCAGCAAGATTTAAGCTGTTTACCACCTGGCAGCAAGATTTAACCCGTTTACCACCTGGCAGCAAGATTTAACCCTTTTACCACCTGGCAGCAAGATTTAACCCGTTTACTACCTGGCAGCAAGATTTAACCAGTTTACCACCTGGCAGCAAGATTTATCCCTTTTACCACCTGGCAGCAAGATTTAACCCCTTTTTTCCACCTGGCAGCTAGATTTAACCCTTTTTATTACGTGGCAGCAAGATTTAGCCCTTTTACCACCTGGCAGCAAGATTTAACCCCTTTTTTCCACCTGGCAGCAAGATTTAACCCTTTTACCACCTGGCAGCAAGATTTAACCGCTTTTTTCCACCTGGCAGCAAGATTTAACCCTTTTTTAAACGTGGCAGCAAGATTTAACCGTTTTAACACCTGACAGCAAGATTTAACCCCTTTTTACCACCTGGCAGCAAGATTTAACCCTTTTACAAACTAGCAGCAAGATTTAACCCCTTTTTTCCATCTGACAGCAAGATTTAACCATTTTTTTCACCTGGCAGCAAGATTTAACCCTTTTACCACATGGCAGCAAGACTTATCCCCTTTTTTCCACATGGCAGCAAGATTTAACCCGATTACCACCTTGCAGCAAGATTTAACCCTTTTCCCACCTGGCAGCAGGATTTAACCCTTTACTACCTGGCAGCAAGATTTAAGCCGTTTACCACCTGGCAGCAAGATTTAACCTGTTTACCACCTGGCAGCAAGATTTAACCCTTTTACCATCTGTCAGCAATATTTAACCCTTTTACTACCTGGCAGCAAGATTTAACCCTTTTACCACCTGGCAGCAAGATTTACCCCTTTTTTTTACCTGGCAGCAAGATTTAAGCCATTTACCACATGGCAGCAATATTTAATCCGTTTACCACCTGGCAGCAAGATTTAACCCTTTTACCACCTGGCAGCAAAATTTAACCTGTTAACTACCTGGCAGAAAGATTTAAGCCGTTTACCATCTGGCAGCAAGATTTAACCCTTTTTTTCACGTGGCAGTAACATTTAACCCTTTTTCCAACTGGCAGCAAGATTTAACTCCTTTTTACCACCTGGCAGCAAGATTTAACCCTTTTACCACCTAGCAGCAAGATTTAACCCCTTTTTTCCACCTGGCAGTAAGATTTAACCCTTTTTTTTCACCTGGCAGCAAGATTTAACCTGTTTACCACCTTGCAGCAAGATTTAAGCCGTTTACCACCTGGCAGCAAGATTTAACCCTTCTCCCACCTGGCAGCAGGATTTAACCCTTTACTACCTGGCAGAAAGATTTAAGCCGTTTACCACCTGGCAGCAAGATTTAACCTGTTTACCACCTGACAGCAAGATTTAACCCTTTTACCACCTGTCAGCAATATTTAACCCTTTTACTACCTGGCAGCAAGATTTAACCCTTTTACCACCTGGCAGCAAGATTTACCCCTTTTTTCTACCTGGCAGCAAGATTTAAGCCATTTACCACATGGCAGCAATATTTAATCCGTTTACCACCTGGCAGCAAGATTTAACCCTTTTACCACCTGGCAGCAAAATTTAACCTGTTAACTACCTGGCAGAAAGATTTAAGCCGTTTACCATCTGGCAGCAAGATTTAACCCTTTTTTTCACGTGGCAGTAAGATTTAACCCTTTTTCCAACTGGCAGCAAGATTTAACTCCTTTTTACCACCTGGCAGCAAGATTTAACCCTTTTACCACCTAGCAGCAAGATTTAACCCCTTTTTTCCACCTGGCAGCAAGATTTAACCCTTTTTTTTCACCTGGCAGCAAGATTTAACCTGTTTACCACCTTGCAGCAAGATTTAAGCCGTTTACCACCTGGCAGCAAGATTTAACCCTTCTCCCACCTGGCAGCAGGATTTAACCCTTTACTACCTGGCAGCAAGATTTAAGCCGTTTACCACCTGGCAGCAAGATTTAACCTGTTTACCACCTGGCAGCAAGATTTAACCCTTTTACCACCAGGCAGCAAGAATTAATCCTTTTTTTTCCAGCTGGCAGCAAGATGTAACCGCCTTTTTACACCTGACAGCAATATTTAACCCGTTTACCACCTGGCAGCAAGATTTAACCCACTTTCCGCCTGGCAGTAAGATTTAATCCTTTTTTTTCCACCTGGCAGCAAGATTTAACCCTTTTTTCTACATGGCAGCAAAATTTAAGCCGTTTACCAACTGGCAGCAAGATTTAGCCCATTTTTCTAGCTGGCAGCTAAATTTAACCCGTTTACCAACTGGCAGCAAGATTTAACCCTTTTACCACCTGGCAGCAAGATTTAACCCTTTTACTACCTGGCAGCAAGATGTAACCCTTTTTTCTACCTGGCAGCAAGATTTAAGCCATTTACCACATGGCAGCAAGATTTAATCCGTTTACCACCTGGCAGCAAGATTTAACCCTTTTACCACCTGGCAGCAAAATTTAACCTGTTAACTACCTGGCAGCAAGATTTAAGCTGTTTACCACCTGGCAGCAAGATTTAACCCGTTTACCACCTGGCAGCAAGATTTAACCCTTTTACCACCTGGCAGCAAGATTTAACCCGTTTACTACCTGGCAGCAAGATTTAACCAGTTTACCACCTGGCAGCAAGATTTATCCCTTTTACCACCTGGCAGCAAGATTTAACCCCTTTTTTCCACCTGGCAGCTAGATTTAACCCTTTTTATTACGTGGCAGCAAGATTTAGCCCTTTTACCACCTGGCAGCAAGATTTAACCCCTTTTTTCCACCTGGCAGCAAGATTTAACCCTTTTACCACCTGGCAGCAAAATTTAACCTGTTAACTACCTGGCAGCAAGATTTAAGCTGTTTACCACCTGGCAGCAAGATTTAACCCGTTTACCACCTGGCAGCAAGATTTAACCCTTTTACCACCTGGCAGCAAGATTTAACCCGTTTACTACCTGGCAGCAAGATTTAACCAGTTTACCACCTGGCAGCAAGATTTATCCCTTTTACCACCTGGCAGCAAGATTTAACCCCTTTTTTCCACCTGGCAGCTAGATTTAACCCTTTTTATTACGTGGCAGCAAGATTTAGCCCTTTTACCACCTGGCAGCAAGATTTAACCCCTTTTTTCCACCTGGCAGCAAGATTTAACCCTTTTACCACCTGGCAGCAAGATTTAACCGCTTTTTTCCACCTGGCAGCAAGATTTAACCCTTTTTTAAACGTGGCAGCAAGATTTAACCGTTTTAACACCTGACAGCAAGATTTAACCCCTTTTTACCACCTGGCAGCAAGATTTAACCCTTTTACAAACTAGCAGCAAGATTTAACCCCTTTTTTCCATCTGACAGCAAGATTTAACCATTTTTTTCACCTGGCAGCAAGATTTAACCCTTTTACCACATGGCAGCAAGACTTATCCCCTTTTTTCCACATGGCAGCAAGATTTAACCCGATTACCACCTTGCAGCAAGATTTAACCCTTTTCCCACCTGGCAGCAGGATTTAACCCTTTACTACCTGGCAGCAAGATTTAAGCCGTTTACCACCTGGCAGCAAGATTTAACCTGTTTACCACCTGGCAGCAAGATTTAACCCTTTTACCATCTGTCAGCAATATTTAACCCTTTTACTACCTGGCAGCAAGATTTAACCCTTTTACCACCTGGCAGCAAGATTTACCCCTTTTTTTTACCTGGCAGCAAGATTTAAGCCATTTACCACATGGCAGCAATATTTAATCCGTTTACCACCTGGCAGCAAGATTTAACCCTTTTACCACCTGGCAGCAAAATTTAACCTGTTAACTACCTGGCAGAAAGATTTAAGCCGTTTACCATCTGGCAGCAAGATTTAACCCTTTTTTTCACGTGGCAGTAAGATTTAACCCTTTTTCCAACTGGCAGCAAGATTTAACTCCTTTTTACCACCTGGCAGCAAGATTTAACCCTTTTACCACCTAGCAGCAAGATTTAACCCCTTTTTTCCACCTGGCAGCAAGATGTAACCCTTTTTTTCACCTGGCAGCAAGATTTAACCTGTTTACCACCTTGCAGCAAGATTTAAGCCGTTTACCACCTGGCAGCAAGATTTAACCCTTCTCCCACCTGGCAGCAGGATTTAACCCTTTACTACCTGGCAGCAAGATTTAAGCCGTTTACCACCTGGCAGCAAGATTTATCCCTTTTACCACCTGGCAGCAAGATTTAACCCCTTTTTTCCACCTGGCAGCTAGATTTAACCCTTTTTATTACGTGGCAGCAAGATTTAGCCCTTTTACCACCTGGCAGCAAGATTTAACCCCTTTTTTCCACCTGGCAGCAAGATTTAACCCTTTTACCACCTGGCAGCAAGATTTAACCGCTTTTTTCCACCTGGCAGCAAGATTTAACCCTTTTTTAAACGTGGCAGCAAGATTTAACCGTTTTAACACCTGACAGCAAGATTTAACCCCTTTTTACCACCTGGCAGCAAGATTTAACCCTTTTACAAACTAGCAGCAAGATTTAACCCCTTTTTTCCATCTGACAGCAAGATTTAACCATTTTTTTCACCTGGCAGCAAGATTTAACCCTTTTACCACATGGCAGCAAGACTTATCCCCTTTTTTCCACATGGCAGCAAGATTTAACCCGATTACCACCTTGCAGCAAGATTTAACCCTTTTCCCACCTGGCAGCAGGATTTAACCCTTTACTACCTGGCAGCAAGATTTAAGCCGTTTACCACCTGGCAGCAAGATTTAACCTGTTTACCACCTGGCAGCAAGATTTAACCCTTTTACCATCTGTCAGCAATATTTAACCCTTTTACTACCTGGCAGCAAGATTTAACCCTTTTACCACCTGGCAGCAAGATTTACCCCTTTTTTTTACCTGGCAGCAAGATTTAAGCCATTTACCACATGGCAGCAATATTTAATCCGTTTACCACCTGGCAGCAAGATTTAACCCTTTTACCACCTGGCAGCAAAATTTAACCTGTTAACTACCTGGCAGAAAGATTTAAGCCGTTTACCATCTGGCAGCAAGATTTAACCCTTTTTTTCACGTGGCAGTAACATTTAACCCTTTTTCCAACTGGCAGCAAGATTTAACTCCTTTTTACCACCTGGCAGCAAGATTTAACCCTTTTACCACCTAGCAGCAAGATTTAACCCCTTTTTTCCACCTGGCAGTAAGATTTAACCCTTTTTTTTCACCTGGCAGCAAGATTTAACCTGTTTACCACCTTGCAGCAAGATTTAAGCCGTTTACCACCTGGCAGCAAGATTTAACCCTTCTCCCACCTGGCAGCAGGATTTAACCCTTTACTACCTGGCAGAAAGATTTAAGCCGTTTACCACCTGGCAGCAAGATTTAACCTGTTTACCACCTGGCAGCAAGATTTAACCCTTTTACCACCTGTCAGCAATATTTAACCCTTTTACTACCTGGCAGCAAGATTTAACCCTTTTACCACCTGGCAGCAAGATTTACCCCTTTTTTCTACCTGGCAGCAAGATTTAAGCCATTTACCACATGGCAGCAATATTTAATCCGTTTACCACCTGGCAGCAAGATTTAACCCTTTTACCACCTGGCAGCAAAATTTAACCTGTTAACTACCTGGCAGAAAGATTTAAGCCGTTTACCATCTGGCAGCAAGATTTAACCCTTTTTTTCACGTGGCAGTAAGATTTAACCCTTTTTCCAACTGGCAGCAAGATTTAACTCCTTTTTACCACCTGGCAGCAAGATTTAACCCTTTTACCACCTAGCAGCAAGATTTAACCCCTTTTTTCCACCTGGCAGCAAGATTTAACCCTTTTTTTTCACCTGGCAGCAAGATTTAACCTGTTTACCACCTTGCAGCAAGATTTAAGCCGTTTACCACCTGGCAGCAAGATTTAACCCTTCTCCCACCTGGCAGCAGGATTTAACCCTTTACTACCTGGCAGCAAGATTTAAGCCGTTTACCACCTGGCAGCAAGATTTAACCTGTTTACCACCTGGCAGCAAGATTTAACCCTTTTACCACCAGGCAGCAAGAATTAATCCTTTTTTTTCCAGCTGGCAGCAAGATGTAACCGCCTTTTTACACCTGACAGCAATATTTAACCCGTTTACCACCTGGCAGCAAGATTTAACCCACTTTCCGCCTGGCAGTAAGATTTAATCCTTTTTTTTCCACCTGGCAGCAAGATTTAACCCTTTTTTCTACATGGCAGCAAAATTTAAGCCGTTTACCAACTGGCAGCAAGATTTAGCCCATTTTTCTAGCTGGCAGCTAAATTTAACCCGTTTACCAACTGGCAGCAAGATTTAACCCTTTTACCACCTGGCAGCAAGATTTAACCCTTTTACTACCTGGCAGCAAGATGTAACCCTTTTTTCTACCTGGCAGCAAGATTTAAGCCATTTACCACATGGCAGCAAGATTTAATCCGTTTACCACCTGGCAGCAAGATTTAACCCTTTTACCACCTGGCAGCAAAATTTAACCTGTTAACTACCTGGCAGCAAGATTTAAGCTGTTTACCACCTGGCAGCAAGATTTAACCCGTTTACCACCTGGCAGCAAGATTTAACCCTTTTACCACCTGGCAGCAAGATTTAACCCGTTTACTACCTGGCAGCAAGATTTAACCAGTTTACCACCTGGCAGCAAGATTTATCCCTTTTACCACCTGGCAGCAAGATTTAACCCCTTTTTTCCACCTGGCAGCTAGATTTAACCCTTTTTATTACGTGGCAGCAAGATTTAGCCCTTTTACCACCTGGCAGCAAGATTTAACCCCTTTTTTCCACCTGGCAGCAAGATTTAACCCTTTTACCACCTGGCAGCAAGATTTAACCGCTTTTTTCCACCTGGCAGCAAGATTTAACCCTTTTTTAAACGTGGCAGCAAGATTTAACCGTTTTAACACCTGACAGCAAGATTTAACCCCTTTTTACCACCTGGCAGCAAGATTTAACCCTTTTACAAACTAGCAGCAAGATTTAACCCCTTTTTTCCATCTGACAGCAAGATTTAACCATTTTTTTCACCTGGCAGCAAGATTTAACCCTTTTACCACATGGCAGCAAGACTTATCCCCTTTTTTCCACATGGCAGCAAGATTTAACCCGATTACCACCTTGCAGCAAGATTTAACCCTTTTCCCACCTGGCAGCAGGATTTAACCCTTTACTACCTGGCAGCAAGATTTAAGCCGTTTACCACCTGGCAGCAAGATTTAACCTGTTTACCACCTGGCAGCAAGATTTAACCCTTTTACCATCTGTCAGCAATATTTAACCCTTTTACTACCTGGCAGCAAGATTTAACCCTTTTACCACCTGGCAGCAAGATTTACCCCTTTTTTTTACCTGGCAGCAAGATTTAAGCCATTTACCACATGGCAGCAATATTTAATCCGTTTACCACCTGGCAGCAAGATTTAACCCTTTTACCACCTGGCAGCAAAATTTAACCTGTTAACTACCTGGCAGAAAGATTTAAGCCGTTTACCATCTGGCAGCAAGATTTAACCCTTTTTTTCACGTGGCAGTAACATTTAACCCTTTTTCCAACTGGCAGCAAGATTTAACTCCTTTTTACCACCTGGCAGCAAGATTTAACCCTTTTACCACCTAGCAGCAAGATTTAACCCCTTTTTTCCACCTGGCAGTAAGATTTAACCCTTTTTTTTCACCTGGCAGCAAGATTTAACCTGTTTACCACCTTGCAGCAAGATTTAAGCCGTTTACCACCTGGCAGCAAGATTTAACCCTTCTCCCACCTGGCAGCAGGATTTAACCCTTTACTACCTGGCAGAAAGATTTAAGCCGTTTACCACCTGGCAGCAAGATTTAACCTGTTTACCACCTGACAGCAAGATTTAACCCTTTTACCACCTGTCAGCAATATTTAACCCTTTTACTACCTGGCAGCAAGATTTAACCCTTTTACCACCTGGCAGCAAGATTTACCCCTTTTTTCTACCTGGCAGCAAGATTTAAGCCATTTACCACATGGCAGCAATATTTAATCCGTTTACCACCTGGCAGCAAGATTTAACCCTTTTACCACCTGGCAGCAAAATTTAACCTGTTAACTACCTGGCAGAAAGATTTAAGCCGTTTACCATCTGGCAGCAAGATTTAACCCTTTTTTTCACGTGGCAGTAAGATTTAACCCTTTTTCCAACTGGCAGCAAGATTTAACTCCTTTTTACCACCTGGCAGCAAGATTTAACCCTTTTACCACCTAGCAGCAAGATTTAACCCCTTTTTTCCACCTGGCAGCAAGATTTAACCCTTTTTTTTCACCTGGCAGCAAGATTTAACCTGTTTACCACCTTGCAGCAAGATTTAAGCCGTTTACCACCTGGCAGCAAGATTTAACCCTTCTCCCACCTGGCAGCAGGATTTAACCCTTTACTACCTGGCAGCAAGATTTAAGCCGTTTACCACCTGGCAGCAAGATTTAACCTGTTTACCACCTGGCAGCAAGATTTAACCCTTTTACCACCAGGCAGCAAGAATTAATCCTTTTTTTTCCAGCTGGCAGCAAGATGTAACCGCCTTTTTACACCTGACAGCAATATTTAACCCGTTTACCACCTGGCAGCAAGATTTAACCCACTTTCCGCCTGGCAGTAAGATTTAATCCTTTTTTTTCCACCTGGCAGCAAGATTTAACCCTTTTTTCTACATGGCAGCAAAATTTAAGCCGTTTACCAACTGGCAGCAAGATTTAGCCCATTTTTCTAGCTGGCAGCTAAATTTAACCCGTTTACCAACTGGCAGCAAGATTTAACCCTTTTACCACCTGGCAGCAAGATTTAACCCTTTTACTACCTGGCAGCAAGATGTAACCCTTTTTTCTACCTGGCAGCAAGATTTAAGCCATTTACCACATGGCAGCAAGATTTAATCCGTTTACCACCTGGCAGCAAGATTTAACCCTTTTACCACCTGGCAGCAAAATTTAACCTGTTAACTACCTGGCAGCAAGATTTAAGCTGTTTACCACCTGGCAGCAAGATTTAACCCGTTTACCACCTGGCAGCAAGATTTAACCCTTTTACCACCTGGCAGCAAGATTTAACCCGTTTACTACCTGGCAGCAAGATTTAACCAGTTTACCACCTGGCAGCAAGATTTATCCCTTTTACCACCTGGCAGCAAGATTTAACCCCTTTTTTCCACCTGGCAGCTAGATTTAACCCTTTTTATTACGTGGCAGCAAGATTTAGCCCTTTTACCACCTGGCAGCAAGATTTAACCCCTTTTTTCCACCTGGCAGCAAGATTTAACCCTTTTACCACCTGGCAGCAAAATTTAACCTGTTAACTACCTGGCAGCAAGATTTAAGCTGTTTACCACCTGGCAGCAAGATTTAACCCGTTTACCACCTGGCAGCAAGATTTAACCCTTTTACCACCTGGCAGCAAGATTTAACCCGTTTACTACCTGGCAGCAAGATTTAACCAGTTTACCACCTGGCAGCAAGATTTATCCCTTTTACCACCTGGCAGCAAGATTTAACCCCTTTTTTCCACCTGGCAGCTAGATTTAACCCTTTTTATTACGTGGCAGCAAGATTTAGCCCTTTTACCACCTGGCAGCAAGATTTAACCCCTTTTTTCCACCTGGCAGCAAGATTTAACCCTTTTACCACCTGGCAGCAAGATTTAACCGCTTTTTTCCACCTGGCAGCAAGATTTAACCCTTTTTTAAACGTGGCAGCAAGATTTAACCGTTTTAACACCTGACAGCAAGATTTAACCCCTTTTTACCACCTGGCAGCAAGATTTAACCCTTTTACAAACTAGCAGCAAGATTTAACCCCTTTTTTCCATCTGACAGCAAGATTTAACCATTTTTTTCACCTGGCAGCAAGATTTAACCCTTTTACCACATGGCAGCAAGACTTATCCCCTTTTTTCCACATGGCAGCAAGATTTAACCCGATTACCACCTTGCAGCAAGATTTAACCCTTTTCCCACCTGGCAGCAGGATTTAACCCTTTACTACCTGGCAGCAAGATTTAAGCCGTTTACCACCTGGCAGCAAGATTTAACCTGTTTACCACCTGGCAGCAAGATTTAACCCTTTTACCATCTGTCAGCAATATTTAACCCTTTTACTACCTGGCAGCAAGATTTAACCCTTTTACCACCTGGCAGCAAGATTTACCCCTTTTTTTTACCTGGCAGCAAGATTTAAGCCATTTACCACATGGCAGCAATATTTAATCCGTTTACCACCTGGCAGCAAGATTTAACCCTTTTACCACCTGGCAGCAAAATTTAACCTGTTAACTACCTGGCAGAAAGATTTAAGCCGTTTACCATCTGGCAGCAAGATTTAACCCTTTTTTTCACGTGGCAGTAACATTTAACCCTTTTTCCAACTGGCAGCAAGATTTAACTCCTTTTTACCACCTGGCAGCAAGATTTAACCCTTTTACCACCTAGCAGCAAGATTTAACCCCTTTTTTCCACCTGGCAGTAAGATTTAACCCTTTTTTTTCACCTGGCAGCAAGATTTAACCTGTTTACCACCTTGCAGCAAGATTTAAGCCGTTTACCACCTGGCAGCAAGATTTAACCCTTCTCCCACCTGGCAGCAGGATTTAACCCTTTACTACCTGGCAGAAAGATTTAAGCCGTTTACCACCTGGCAGCAAGATTTAACCTGTTTACCACCTGGCAGCAAGATTTAACCCTTTTACCACCTGTCAGCAATATTTAACCCTTTTACTACCTGGCAGCAAGATTTAACCCTTTTACCACCTGGCAGCAAGATTTACCCCTTTTTTCTACCTGGCAGCAAGATTTAAGCCATTTACCACATGGCAGCAATATTTAATCCGTTTACCACCTGGCAGCAAGATTTAACCCTTTTACCACCTGGCAGCAAAATTTAACCTGTTAACTACCTGGCAGAAAGATTTAAGCCGTTTACCATCTGGCAGCAAGATTTAACCCTTTTTTTCACGTGGCAGTAAGATTTAACCCTTTTTCCAACTGGCAGCAAGATTTAACTCCTTTTTACCACCTGGCAGCAAGATTTAACCCTTTTACCACCTAGCAGCAAGATTTAACCCCTTTTTTCCACCTGGCAGCAAGATTTAACCCTTTTTTTTCACCTGGCAGCAAGATTTAACCTGTTTACCACCTTGCAGCAAGATTTAAGCCGTTTACCACCTGGCAGCAAGATTTAACCCTTCTCCCACCTGGCAGCAGGATTTAACCCTTTACTACCTGGCAGCAAGATTTAAGCCGTTTACCACCTGGCAGCAAGATTTAACCTGTTTACCACCTGGCAGCAAGATTTAACCCTTTTACCACCAGGCAGCAAGAATTAATCCTTTTTTTTCCAGCTGGCAGCAAGATGTAACCGCCTTTTTACACCTGACAGCAATATTTAACCCGTTTACCACCTGGCAGCAAGATTTAACCCACTTTCCGCCTGGCAGTAAGATTTAATCCTTTTTTTTCCACCTGGCAGCAAGATTTAACCCTTTTTTCTACATGGCAGCAAAATTTAAGCCGTTTACCAACTGGCAGCAAGATTTAGCCCATTTTTCTAGCTGGCAGCTAAATTTAACCCGTTTACCAACTGGCAGCAAGATTTAACCCTTTTACCACCTGGCAGCAAGATTTAACCCTTTTACTACCTGGCAGCAAGATGTAACCCTTTTTTCTACCTGGCAGCAAGATTTAAGCCATTTACCACATGGCAGCAAGATTTAATCCGTTTACCACCTGGCAGCAAGATTTAACCCTTTTACCACCTGGCAGCAAAATTTAACCTGTTAACTACCTGGCAGCAAGATTTAAGCTGTTTACCACCTGGCAGCAAGATTTAACCCGTTTACCACCTGGCAGCAAGATTTAACCCTTTTACCACCTGGCAGCAAGATTTAACCCGTTTACTACCTGGCAGCAAGATTTAACCAGTTTACCACCTGGCAGCAAGATTTATCCCTTTTACCACCTGGCAGCAAGATTTAACCCCTTTTTTCCACCTGGCAGCTAGATTTAACCCTTTTTATTACGTGGCAGCAAGATTTAGCCCTTTTACCACCTGGCAGCAAGATTTAACCCCTTTTTTCCACCTGGCAGCAAGATTTAACCCTTTTACCACCTGGCAGCAAGATTTAACCGCTTTTTTCCACCTGGCAGCAAGATTTAACCCTTTTTTAAACGTGGCAGCAAGATTTAACCGTTTTAACACCTGACAGCAAGATTTAACCCCTTTTTACCACCTGGCAGCAAGATTTAACCCTTTTACAAACTAGCAGCAAGATTTAACCCCTTTTTTCCATCTGACAGCAAGATTTAACCATTTTTTTCACCTGGCAGCAAGATTTAACCCTTTTACCACATGGCAGCAAGACTTATCCCCTTTTTTCCACATGGCAGCAAGATTTAACCCGATTACCACCTTGCAGCAAGATTTAACCCTTTTCCCACCTGGCAGCAGGATTTAACCCTTTACTACCTGGCAGCAAGATTTAAGCCGTTTACCACCTGGCAGCAAGATTTAACCTGTTTACCACCTGGCAGCAAGATTTAACCCTTTTACCATCTGTCAGCAATATTTAACCCTTTTACTACCTGGCAGCAAGATTTAACCCTTTTACCACCTGGCAGCAAGATTTACCCCTTTTTTTTACCTGGCAGCAAGATTTAAGCCATTTACCACATGGCAGCAATATTTAATCCGTTTACCACCTGGCAGCAAGATTTAACCCTTTTACCACCTGGCAGCAAAATTTAACCTGTTAACTACCTGGCAGAAAGATTTAAGCCGTTTACCATCTGGCAGCAAGATTTAACCCTTTTTTTCACGTGGCAGTAACATTTAACCCTTTTTCCAACTGGCAGCAAGATTTAACTCCTTTTTACCACCTGGCAGCAAGATTTAACCCTTTTACCACCTAGCAGCAAGATTTAACCCCTTTTTTCCACCTGGCAGTAAGATTTAACCCTTTTTTTTCACCTGGCAGCAAGATTTAACCTGTTTACCACCTTGCAGCAAGATTTAAGCCGTTTACCACCTGGCAGCAAGATTTAACCCTTCTCCCACCTGGCAGCAGGATTTAACCCTTTACTACCTGGCAGAAAGATTTAAGCCGTTTACCACCTGGCAGCAAGATTTAACCTGTTTACCACCTGGCAGCAAGATTTAACCCTTTTACCATCTGTCAGCAATATTTAACCCTTTTACTACCTGGCAGCAAGATTTAACCCTTTTACCACCTGGCAGCAAGATTTACCCCTTTTTTTTACCTGGCAGCAAGATTTAAGCCATTTACCACATGGCAGCAATATTTAATCCGTTTACCACCTGGCAGCAAGATTTAACCCTTTTACCACCTGGCAGCAAAATTTAACCTGTTAACTACCTGGCAGAAAGATTTAAGCCGTTTACCATCTGGCAGCAAGATTTAACCCTTTTTTTCACGTGGCAGTAAGATTTAACCCTTTTTCCAACTGGCAGCAAGATTTAACTCCTTTTTACCACCTGGCAGCAAGATTTAACCCTTTTACCACCTAGCAGCAAGATTTAACCCCTTTTTTCCACCTGGCAGCAAGATGTAACCCTTTTTTTCACCTGGCAGCAAGATTTAACCTGTTTACCACCTTGCAGCAAGATTTAAGCCGTTTACCACCTGGCAGCAAGATTTAACCCTTCTCCCACCTGGCAGCAGGATTTAACCCTTTACTACCTGGCAGCAAGATTTAAGCCGTTTACCACCTGGCAGCAAGATTTATCCCTTTTACCACCTGGCAGCAAGATTTAACCCCTTTTTTCCACTTGGCAGCTAGATTTAACCCTTTTTATTACGTGGCAGCAAGATTTAGCCCTTTTACCACCTGGCAGCAAGATTTAACCCCTTTTTTCCACCTGGCAGCAAGATTTAACCCTTTTACCACCTGGCAGCAAGATTTAACCGCTTTTTTCCACCTGGCAGCAAGATTTAACCCTTTTTTAAACGTGGCAGCAAGATTTAACCGTTTTAACACCTGACAGCAAGATTTAACCCCTTTTTACCACCTGGCAGCAAGATTTAACCCTTTTACAAACTAGCAGCAAGATTTAACCCCTTTTTTCCATCTGACAGCAAGATTTAACCATTTTTTTCACCTGGCAGCAAGATTTAACTCTTTTACCACATGGCAGCAAGACTTATCCCCTTTTTTCCACATGGCAGCAAGATTTAACCCGATTACCACCTTGCAGCAAGATTTAACCCTTTTCCCACCTGGCAGCAGGATTTAACCCTTTACTACCTGGCAGCAAGATTTAAGCCGTTTACCACCTGGCAGCAAGATTTAACCTGTTTACCACCTGGCAGCAAGATTTAACCCTTTTACCATCTGTCAGCAATATTTAACCCTTTTACTACCTGGCAGCAAGATTTAACCCTTTTACCACCTGGCAGCAAGATTTACCCCTTTTTTTTACCTGGCAGCAAGATTTAAGCCATTTACCACATGGCAGCAATATTTAATCCGTTTACCACCTGGCAGCAAGATTTAACCCTTTTACCACCTGGCAGCAAAATTTAACCTGTTAACTACCTGGCAGAAAGATTTAAGCCGTTTACCATCTGGCAGCAAGATTTAACCCTTTTTTTCACGTGGCAGTAACATTTAACCCTTTTTCCAACTGGCAGCAAGATTTAACTCCTTTTTACCACCTGGCAGCAAGATTTAACCCTTTTACCACCTAGCAGCAAGATTTAACCCCTTTTTTCCACCTGGCAGTAAGATTTAACCCTTTTTTTTCACCTGGCAGCAAGATTTAACCTGTTTACCACCTTGCAGCAAGATTTAAGCCGTTTACCACCTGGCAGCAAGATTTAACCCTTCTCCCACCTGGCAGCAGGATTTAACCCTTTACTACCTGGCAGAAAGATTTAAGCCGTTTACCACCTGGCAGCAAGATTTAACCTGTTTACCACCTGGCAGCAAGATTTAACCCTTTTACCACCTGTCAGCAATATTTAACCCTTTTACTACCTGGCAGCAAGATTTAACCCTTTTACCACCTGGCAGCAAGATTTACCCCTTTTTTCTACCTGGCAGCAAGATTTAAGCCATTTACCACATGGCAGCAATATTTAATCCGTTTACCACCTGGCAGCAAGATTTAACCCTTTTACCACCTGGCAGCAAAATTTAACCTGTTAACTACCTGGCAGAAAGATTTAAGCCGTTTACCATCTGGCAGCAAGATTTAACCCTTTTTTTCACGTGGCAGTAAGATTTAACCCTTTTTCCAACTGGCAGCAAGATTTAACTCCTTTTTACCACCTGGCAGCAAGATTTAACCCTTTTACCACCTAGCAGCAAGATTTAACCCCTTTTTTCCACCTGGCAGCAAGATTTAACCCTTTTTTTTCACCTGGCAGCAAGATTTAACCTGTTTACCACCTTGCAGCAAGATTTAAGCCGTTTACCACCTGGCAGCAAGATTTAACCCTTCTCCCACCTGGCAGCAGGATTTAACCCTTTACTACCTGGCAGCAAGATTTAAGCCGTTTACCACCTGGCAGCAAGATTTAACCTGTTTACCACCTGGCAGCAAGATTTAACCCTTTTACCACCAGGCAGCAAGAATTAATCCTTTTTTTTCCAGCTGGCAGCAAGATGTAACCGCCTTTTTACACCTGACAGCAATATTTAACCCGTTTACCACCTGGCAGCAAGATTTAACCCACTTTCCGCCTGGCAGTAAGATTTAATCCTTTTTTTTCCACCTGGCAGCAAGATTTAACCCTTTTTTCTACATGGCAGCAAAATTTAAGCCGTTTACCAACTGGCAGCAAGATTTAGCCCATTTTTCTAGCTGGCAGCTAAATTTAACCCGTTTACCAACTGGCAGCAAGATTTAACCCTTTTACCACCTGGCAGCAAGATTTAACCCTTTTACTACCTGGCAGCAAGATGTAACCCTTTTTTCTACCTGGCAGCAAGATTTAAGCCATTTACCACATGGCAGCAAGATTTAATCCGTTTACCACCTGGCAGCAAGATTTAACCCTTTTACCACCTGGCAGCAAAATTTAACCTGTTAACTACCTGGCAGCAAGATTTAAGCTGTTTACCACCTGGCAGCAAGATTTAACCCGTTTACCACCTGGCAGCAAGATTTAACCCTTTTACCACCTGGCAGCAAGATTTAACCCGTTTACTACCTGGCAGCAAGATTTAACCAGTTTACCACCTGGCAGCAAGATTTATCCCTTTTACCACCTGGCAGCAAGATTTAACCCCTTTTTTCCACCTGGCAGCTAGATTTAACCCTTTTTATTACGTGGCAGCAAGATTTAGCCCTTTTACCACCTGGCAGCAAGATTTAACCCCTTTTTTCCACCTGGCAGCAAGATTTAACCCTTTTACCACCTGGCAGCAAGATTTAACCGCTTTTTTCCACCTGGCAGCAAGATTTAACCCTTTTTTAAACGTGGCAGCAAGATTTAACCGTTTTAACACCTGACAGCAAGATTTAACCCCTTTTTACCACCTGGCAGCAAGATTTAACCCTTTTACAAACTAGCAGCAAGATTTAACCCCTTTTTTCCATCTGACAGCAAGATTTAACCATTTTTTTCACCTGGCAGCAAGATTTAACCCTTTTACCACATGGCAGCAAGACTTATCCCCTTTTTTCCACATGGCAGCAAGATTTAACCCGATTACCACCTTGCAGCAAGATTTAACCCTTTTCCCACCTGGCAGCAGGATTTAACCCTTTACTACCTGGCAGCAAGATTTAAGCCGTTTACCACCTGGCAGCAAGATTTAACCTGTTTACCACCTGGCAGCAAGATTTAACCCTTTTACCATCTGTCAGCAATATTTAACCCTTTTACTACCTGGCAGCAAGATTTAACCCTTTTACCACCTGGCAGCAAGATTTACCCCTTTTTTTTACCTGGCAGCAAGATTTAAGCCATTTACCACATGGCAGCAATATTTAATCCGTTTACCACCTGGCAGCAAGATTTAACCCTTTTACCACCTGGCAGCAAAATTTAACCTGTTAACTACCTGGCAGAAAGATTTAAGCCGTTTACCATCTGGCAGCAAGATTTAACCCTTTTTTTCACGTGGCAGTAACATTTAACCCTTTTTCCAACTGGCAGCAAGATTTAACTCCTTTTTACCACCTGGCAGCAAGATTTAACCCTTTTACCACCTAGCAGCAAGATTTAACCCCTTTTTTCCACCTGGCAGTAAGATTTAACCCTTTTTTTTCACCTGGCAGCAAGATTTAACCTGTTTACCACCTTGCAGCAAGATTTAAGCCGTTTACCACCTGGCAGCAAGATTTAACCCTTCTCCCACCTGGCAGCAGGATTTAACCCTTTACTACCTGGCAGAAAGATTTAAGCCGTTTACCACCTGGCAGCAAGATTTAACCTGTTTACCACCTGACAGCAAGATTTAACCCTTTTACCACCTGTCAGCAATATTTAACCCTTTTACTACCTGGCAGCAAGATTTAACCCTTTTACCACCTGGCAGCAAGATTTACCCCTTTTTTCTACCTGGCAGCAAGATTTAAGCCATTTACCACATGGCAGCAATATTTAATCCGTTTACCACCTGGCAGCAAGATTTAACCCTTTTACCACCTGGCAGCAAAATTTAACCTGTTAACTACCTGGCAGAAAGATTTAAGCCGTTTACCATCTGGCAGCAAGATTTAACCCTTTTTTTCACGTGGCAGTAAGATTTAACCCTTTTTCCAACTGGCAGCAAGATTTAACTCCTTTTTACCACCTGGCAGCAAGATTTAACCCTTTTACCACCTAGCAGCAAGATTTAACCCCTTTTTTCCACCTGGCAGCAAGATTTAACCCTTTTTTTTCACCTGGCAGCAAGATTTAACCTGTTTACCACCTTGCAGCAAGATTTAAGCCGTTTACCACCTGGCAGCAAGATTTAACCCTTCTCCCACCTGGCAGCAGGATTTAACCCTTTACTACCTGGCAGCAAGATTTAAGCCGTTTACCACCTGGCAGCAAGATTTAACCTGTTTACCACCTGGCAGCAAGATTTAACCCTTTTACCACCAGGCAGCAAGAATTAATCCTTTTTTTTCCAGCTGGCAGCAAGATGTAACCGCCTTTTTACACCTGACAGCAATATTTAACCCGTTTACCACCTGGCAGCAAGATTTAACCCACTTTCCGCCTGGCAGTAAGATTTAATCCTTTTTTTTCCACCTGGCAGCAAGATTTAACCCTTTTTTCTACATGGCAGCAAAATTTAAGCCGTTTACCAACTGGCAGCAAGATTTAGCCCATTTTTCTAGCTGGCAGCTAAATTTAACCCGTTTACCAACTGGCAGCAAGATTTAACCCTTTTACCACCTGGCAGCAAGATTTAACCCTTTTACTACCTGGCAGCAAGATGTAACCCTTTTTTCTACCTGGCAGCAAGATTTAAGCCATTTACCACATGGCAGCAAGATTTAATCCGTTTACCACCTGGCAGCAAGATTTAACCCTTTTACCACCTGGCAGCAAAATTTAACCTGTTAACTACCTGGCAGCAAGATTTAAGCTGTTTACCACCTGGCAGCAAGATTTAACCCGTTTACCACCTGGCAGCAAGATTTAACCCTTTTACCACCTGGCAGCAAGATTTAACCCGTTTACTACCTGGCAGCAAGATTTAACCAGTTTACCACCTGGCAGCAAGATTTATCCCTTTTACCACCTGGCAGCAAGATTTAACCCCTTTTTTCCACCTGGCAGCTAGATTTAACCCTTTTTATTACGTGGCAGCAAGATTTAGCCCTTTTACCACCTGGCAGCAAGATTTAACCCCTTTTTTCCACCTGGCAGCAAGATTTAACCCTTTTACCACCTGGCAGCAAAATTTAACCTGTTAACTACCTGGCAGCAAGATTTAAGCTGTTTACCACCTGGCAGCAAGATTTAACCCGTTTACCACCTGGCAGCAAGATTTAACCCTTTTACCACCTGGCAGCAAGATTTAACCCGTTTACTACCTGGCAGCAAGATTTAACCAGTTTACCACCTGGCAGCAAGATTTATCCCTTTTACCACCTGGCAGCAAGATTTAACCCCTTTTTTCCACCTGGCAGCTAGATTTAACCCTTTTTATTACGTGGCAGCAAGATTTAGCCCTTTTACCACCTGGCAGCAAGATTTAACCCCTTTTTTCCACCTGGCAGCAAGATTTAACCCTTTTACCACCTGGCAGCAAGATTTAACCGCTTTTTTCCACCTGGCAGCAAGATTTAACCCTTTTTTAAACGTGGCAGCAAGATTTAACCGTTTTAACACCTGACAGCAAGATTTAACCCCTTTTTACCACCTGGCAGCAAGATTTAACCCTTTTACAAACTAGCAGCAAGATTTAACCCCTTTTTTCCATCTGACAGCAAGATTTAACCATTTTTTTCACCTGGCAGCAAGATTTAACCCTTTTACCACATGGCAGCAAGACTTATCCCCTTTTTTCCACATGGCAGCAAGATTTAACCCGATTACCACCTTGCAGCAAGATTTAACCCTTTTCCCACCTGGCAGCAGGATTTAACCCTTTACTACCTGGCAGCAAGATTTAAGCCGTTTACCACCTGGCAGCAAGATTTAACCTGTTTACCACCTGGCAGCAAGATTTAACCCTTTTACCATCTGTCAGCAATATTTAACCCTTTTACTACCTGGCAGCAAGATTTAACCCTTTTACCACCTGGCAGCAAGATTTACCCCTTTTTTTTACCTGGCAGCAAGATTTAAGCCATTTACCACATGGCAGCAATATTTAATCCGTTTACCACCTGGCAGCAAGATTTAACCCTTTTACCACCTGGCAGCAAAATTTAACCTGTTAACTACCTGGCAGAAAGATTTAAGCCGTTTACCATCTGGCAGCAAGATTTAACCCTTTTTTTCACGTGGCAGTAACATTTAACCCTTTTTCCAACTGGCAGCAAGATTTAACTCCTTTTTACCACCTGGCAGCAAGATTTAACCCTTTTACCACCTAGCAGCAAGATTTAACCCCTTTTTTCCACCTGGCAGTAAGATTTAACCCTTTTTTTTCACCTGGCAGCAAGATTTAACCTGTTTACCACCTTGCAGCAAGATTTAAGCCGTTTACCACCTGGCAGCAAGATTTAACCCTTCTCCCACCTGGCAGCAGGATTTAACCCTTTACTACCTGGCAGAAAGATTTAAGCCGTTTACCACCTGGCAGCAAGATTTAACCTGTTTACCACCTGGCAGCAAGATTTAACCCTTTTACCACCTGTCAGCAATATTTAACCCTTTTACTACCTGGCAGCAAGATTTAACCCTTTTACCACCTGGCAGCAAGATTTACCCCTTTTTTCTACCTGGCAGCAAGATTTAAGCCATTTACCACATGGCAGCAATATTTAATCCGTTTACCACCTGGCAGCAAGATTTAACCCTTTTACCACCTGGCAGCAAAATTTAACCTGTTAACTACCTGGCAGAAAGATTTAAGCCGTTTACCATCTGGCAGCAAGATTTAACCCTTTTTTTCACGTGGCAGTAAGATTTAACCCTTTTTCCAACTGGCAGCAAGATTTAACTCCTTTTTACCACCTGGCAGCAAGATTTAACCCTTTTACCACCTAGCAGCAAGATTTAACCCCTTTTTTCCACCTGGCAGCAAGATTTAACCCTTTTTTTTCACCTGGCAGCAAGATTTAACCTGTTTACCACCTTGCAGCAAGATTTAAGCCGTTTACCACCTGGCAGCAAGATTTAACCCTTCTCCCACCTGGCAGCAGGATTTAACCCTTTACTACCTGGCAGCAAGATTTAAGCCGTTTACCACCTGGCAGCAAGATTTAACCTGTTTACCACCTGGCAGCAAGATTTAACCCTTTTACCACCAGGCAGCAAGAATTAATCCTTTTTTTTCCAGCTGGCAGCAAGATGTAACCGCCTTTTTACACCTGACAGCAATATTTAACCCGTTTACCACCTGGCAGCAAGATTTAACCCACTTTCCGCCTGGCAGTAAGATTTAATCCTTTTTTTTCCACCTGGCAGCAAGATTTAACCCTTTTTTCTACATGGCAGCAAAATTTAAGCCGTTTACCAACTGGCAGCAAGATTTAGCCCATTTTTCTAGCTGGCAGCTAAATTTAACCCGTTTACCAACTGGCAGCAAGATTTAACCCTTTTACCACCTGGCAGCAAGATTTAACCCTTTTACTACCTGGCAGCAAGATGTAACCCTTTTTTCTACCTGGCAGCAAGATTTAAGCCATTTACCACATGGCAGCAAGATTTAATCCGTTTACCACCTGGCAGCAAGATTTAACCCTTTTACCACCTGGCAGCAAAATTTAACCTGTTAACTACCTGGCAGCAAGATTTAAGCTGTTTACCACCTGGCAGCAAGATTTAACCCGTTTACCACCTGGCAGCAAGATTTAACCCTTTTACCACCTGGCAGCAAGATTTAACCCGTTTACTACCTGGCAGCAAGATTTAACCAGTTTACCACCTGGCAGCAAGATTTATCCCTTTTACCACCTGGCAGCAAGATTTAACCCCTTTTTTCCACCTGGCAGCTAGATTTAACCCTTTTTATTACGTGGCAGCAAGATTTAGCCCTTTTACCACCTGGCAGCAAGATTTAACCCCTTTTTTCCACCTGGCAGCAAGATTTAACCCTTTTACCACCTGGCAGCAAGATTTAACCGCTTTTTTCCACCTGGCAGCAAGATTTAACCCTTTTTTAAACGTGGCAGCAAGATTTAACCGTTTTAACACCTGACAGCAAGATTTAACCCCTTTTTACCACCTGGCAGCAAGATTTAACCCTTTTACAAACTAGCAGCAAGATTTAACCCCTTTTTTCCATCTGACAGCAAGATTTAACCATTTTTTTCACCTGGCAGCAAGATTTAACCCTTTTACCACATGGCAGCAAGACTTATCCCCTTTTTTCCACATGGCAGCAAGATTTAACCCGATTACCACCTTGCAGCAAGATTTAACCCTTTTCCCACCTGGCAGCAGGATTTAACCCTTTACTACCTGGCAGCAAGATTTAAGCCGTTTACCACCTGGCAGCAAGATTTAACCTGTTTACCACCTGGCAGCAAGATTTAACCCTTTTACCATCTGTCAGCAATATTTAACCCTTTTACTACCTGGCAGCAAGATTTAACCCTTTTACCACCTGGCAGCAAGATTTACCCCTTTTTTTTACCTGGCAGCAAGATTTAAGCCATTTACCACATGGCAGCAATATTTAATCCGTTTACCACCTGGCAGCAAGATTTAACCCTTTTACCACCTGGCAGCAAAATTTAACCTGTTAACTACCTGGCAGAAAGATTTAAGCCGTTTACCATCTGGCAGCAAGATTTAACCCTTTTTTTCACGTGGCAGTAACATTTAACCCTTTTTCCAACTGGCAGCAAGATTTAACTCCTTTTTACCACCTGGCAGCAAGATTTAACCCTTTTACCACCTAGCAGCAAGATTTAACCCCTTTTTTCCACCTGGCAGTAAGATTTAACCCTTTTTTTTCACCTGGCAGCAAGATTTAACCTGTTTACCACCTTGCAGCAAGATTTAAGCCGTTTACCACCTGGCAGCAAGATTTAACCCTTCTCCCACCTGGCAGCAGGATTTAACCCTTTACTACCTGGCAGAAAGATTTAAGCCGTTTACCACCTGGCAGCAAGATTTAACCTGTTTACCACCTGACAGCAAGATTTAACCCTTTTACCACCTGTCAGCAATATTTAACCCTTTTACTACCTGGCAGCAAGATTTAACCCTTTTACCACCTGGCAGCAAGATTTACCCCTTTTTTCTACCTGGCAGCAAGATTTAAGCCATTTACCACATGGCAGCAATATTTAATCCGTTTACCACCTGGCAGCAAGATTTAACCCTTTTACCACCTGGCAGCAAAATTTAACCTGTTAACTACCTGGCAGAAAGATTTAAGCCGTTTACCATCTGGCAGCAAGATTTAACCCTTTTTTTCACGTGGCAGTAAGATTTAACCCTTTTTCCAACTGGCAGCAAGATTTAACTCCTTTTTACCACCTGGCAGCAAGATTTAACCCTTTTACCACCTAGCAGCAAGATTTAACCCCTTTTTTCCACCTGGCAGCAAGATTTAACCCTTTTTTTTCACCTGGCAGCAAGATTTAACCTGTTTACCACCTTGCAGCAAGATTTAAGCCGTTTACCACCTGGCAGCAAGATTTAACCCTTCTCCCACCTGGCAGCAGGATTTAACCCTTTACTACCTGGCAGCAAGATTTAAGCCGTTTACCACCTGGCAGCAAGATTTAACCTGTTTACCACCTGGCAGCAAGATTTAACCCTTTTACCACCAGGCAGCAAGAATTAATCCTTTTTTTTCCAGCTGGCAGCAAGATGTAACCGCCTTTTTACACCTGACAGCAATATTTAACCCGTTTACCACCTGGCAGCAAGATTTAACCCACTTTCCGCCTGGCAGTAAGATTTAATCCTTTTTTTTCCACCTGGCAGCAAGATTTAACCCTTTTTTCTACATGGCAGCAAAATTTAAGCCGTTTACCAACTGGCAGCAAGATTTAGCCCATTTTTCTAGCTGGCAGCTAAATTTAACCCGTTTACCAACTGGCAGCAAGATTTAACCCTTTTACCACCTGGCAGCAAGATTTAACCCTTTTACTACCTGGCAGCAAGATGTAACCCTTTTTTCTACCTGGCAGCAAGATTTAAGCCATTTACCACATGGCAGCAAGATTTAATCCGTTTACCACCTGGCAGCAAGATTTAACCCTTTTACCACCTGGCAGCAAAATTTAACCTGTTAACTACCTGGCAGCAAGATTTAAGCTGTTTACCACCTGGCAGCAAGATTTAACCCGTTTACCACCTGGCAGCAAGATTTAACCCTTTTACCACCTGGCAGCAAGATTTAACCCGTTTACTACCTGGCAGCAAGATTTAACCAGTTTACCACCTGGCAGCAAGATTTATCCCTTTTACCACCTGGCAGCAAGATTTAACCCCTTTTTTCCACCTGGCAGCTAGATTTAACCCTTTTTATTACGTGGCAGCAAGATTTAGCCCTTTTACCACCTGGCAGCAAGATTTAACCCCTTTTTTCCACCTGGCAGCAAGATTTAACCCTTTTACCACCTGGCAGCAAAATTTAACCTGTTAACTACCTGGCAGCAAGATTTAAGCTGTTTACCACCTGGCAGCAAGATTTAACCCGTTTACCACCTGGCAGCAAGATTTAACCCTTTTACCACCTGGCAGCAAGATTTAACCCGTTTACTACCTGGCAGCAAGATTTAACCAGTTTACCACCTGGCAGCAAGATTTATCCCTTTTACCACCTGGCAGCAAGATTTAACCCCTTTTTTCCACCTGGCAGCTAGATTTAACCCTTTTTATTACGTGGCAGCAAGATTTAGCCCTTTTACCACCTGGCAGCAAGATTTAACCCCTTTTTTCCACCTGGCAGCAAGATTTAACCCTTTTACCACCTGGCAGCAAGATTTAACCGCTTTTTTCCACCTGGCAGCAAGATTTAACCCTTTTTTAAACGTGGCAGCAAGATTTAACCGTTTTAACACCTGACAGCAAGATTTAACCCCTTTTTACCACCTGGCAGCAAGATTTAACCCTTTTACAAACTAGCAGCAAGATTTAACCCCTTTTTTCCATCTGACAGCAAGATTTAACCATTTTTTTCACCTGGCAGCAAGATTTAACCCTTTTACCACATGGCAGCAAGACTTATCCCCTTTTTTCCACATGGCAGCAAGATTTAACCCGATTACCACCTTGCAGCAAGATTTAACCCTTTTCCCACCTGGCAGCAGGATTTAACCCTTTACTACCTGGCAGCAAGATTTAAGCCGTTTACCACCTGGCAGCAAGATTTAACCTGTTTACCACCTGGCAGCAAGATTTAACCCTTTTACCATCTGTCAGCAATATTTAACCCTTTTACTACCTGGCAGCAAGATTTAACCCTTTTACCACCTGGCAGCAAGATTTACCCCTTTTTTTTACCTGGCAGCAAGATTTAAGCCATTTACCACATGGCAGCAATATTTAATCCGTTTACCACCTGGCAGCAAGATTTAACCCTTT
This sequence comes from Phyllobates terribilis, assembly GCF_046119375.1. Taxonomy (NCBI): domain Eukaryota; kingdom Metazoa; phylum Chordata; class Amphibia; order Anura; family Dendrobatidae; genus Phyllobates; species Phyllobates terribilis. Next base: position 27,476 of record NW_027365397.1, read on the forward strand.
TACCACCTGGCAGCAAAATTTAACCTGTTAACTACCTGGCAGAAAGATTTAAGCCGTTTACCATCTGGCAGCAAGATTTAACCCTTTTTTTCACGTGGCAGTAACATTTAACCCTTTTTCCAACTGGCAGCAAGATTTAACTCCTTTTTACCACCTGGCAGCAAGATTTAACCCTTTTACCACCTAGCAGCAAGATTTAACCCCTTTTTTCCACCTGGCAGTAAGATTTAACCCTTTTTTTTCACCTGGCAGCAAGATTTAACCTGTTTACCACCTTGCAGCAAGATTTAAGCCGTTTACCACCTGGCAGCAAGATTTAACCCTTCTCCCACCTGGCAGCAGGATTTAACCCTTTACTACCTGGCAGAAAGATTTAAGCCGTTTACCACCTGGCAGCAAGATTTAACCTGTTTACCACCTGACAGCAAGATTTAACCCTTTTACCACCTGTCAGCAATATTTAACCCTTTTACTACCTGGCAGCAAGATTTAACCCTTTTACCACCTGGCAGCAAGATTTACCCCTTTTTTCTACCTGGCAGCAAGATTTAAGCCATTTACCACATGGCAGCAATATTTAATCCGTTTACCACCTGGCAGCAAGATTTAACCCTTTTACCACCTGGCAGCAAAATTTAACCTGTTAACTACCTGGCAGAAAGATTTAAGCCGTTTACCATCTGGCAGCAAGATTTAACCCTTTTTTTCACGTGGCAGTAAGATTTAACCCTTTTTCCAACTGGCAGCAAGATTTAACTCCTTTTTACCACCTGGCAGCAAGATTTAACCCTTTTACCACCTAGCAGCAAGATTTAACCCCTTTTTTCCACCTGGCAGCAAGATTTAACCCTTTTTTTTCACCTGGCAGCAAGATTTAACCTGTTTACCACCTTGCAGCAAGATTTAAGCCGTTTACCACCTGGCAGCAAGATTTAACCCTTCTCCCACCTGGCAGCAGGATTTAACCCTTTACTACCTGGCAGCAAGATTTAAGCCGTTTACCACCTGGCAGCAAGATTTAACCTGTTTACCACCTGGCAGCAAGATTTAACCCTTTTACCACCAGGCAGCAAGAATTAATCCTTTTTTTTCCAGCTGGCAGCAAGATGTAACCGCCTTTTTACACCTGACAGCAATATTTAACCCGTTTACCACCTGGCAGCAAGATTTAACCCACTTTCCGCCTGGCAGTAAGATTTAATCCTTTTTTTTCCACCTGGCAGCAAGATTTAACCCTTTTTTCTACATGGCAGCAAAATTTAAGCCGTTTACCAACTGGCAGCAAGATTTAGCCCATTTTTCTAGCTGGCAGCTAAATTTAACCCGTTTACCAACTGGCAGCAAGATTTAACCCTTTTACCACCTGGCAGCAAGATTTAACCCTTTTACTACCTGGCAGCAAGATGTAACCCTTTTTTCTACCTGGCAGCAAGATTTAAGCCATTTACCACATGGCAGCAAGATTTAATCCGTTTACCACCTGGCAGCAAGATTTAACCCTTTTACCACCTGGCAGCAAAATTTAACCTGTTAACTACCTGGCAGCAAGATTTAAGCTGTTTACCACCTGGCAGCAAGATTTAACCCGTTTACCACCTGGCAGCAAGATTTAACCCTTTTACCACCTGGCAGCAAGATTTAACCCGTTTACTACCTGGCAGCAAGATTTAACCAGTTTACCACCTGGCAGCAAGATTTATCCCTTTTACCACCTGGCAGCAAGATTTAACCCCTTTTTTCCACCTGGCAGCTAGATTTAACCCTTTTTATTACGTGGCAGCAAGATTTAGCCCTTTTACCACCTGGCAGCAAGATTTAACCCCTTTTTTCCACCTGGCAGCAAGATTTAACCCTTTTACCACCTGGCAGCAAAATTTAACCTGTTAACTACCTGGCAGCAAGATTTAAGCTGTTTACCACCTGGCAGCAAGATTTAACCCGTTTACCACCTGGCAGCAAGATTTAACCCTTTTACCACCTGGCAGCAAGATTTAACCCGTTTACTACCTGGCAGCAAGATTTAACCAGTTTACCACCTGGCAGCAAGATTTATCCCTTTTACCACCTGGCAGCAAGATTTAACCCCTTTTTTCCACCTGGCAGCTAGATTTAACCCTTTTTATTACGTGGCAGCAAGATTTAGCCCTTTTACCACCTGGCAGCAAGATTTAACCCCTTTTTTCCACCTGGCAGCAAGATTTAACCCTTTTACCACCTGGCAGCAAGATTTAACCGCTTTTTTCCACCTGGCAGCAAGATTTAACCCTTTTTTAAACGTGGCAGCAAGATTTAACCGTTTTAACACCTGACAGCAAGATTTAACCCCTTTTTACCACCTGGCAGCAAGATTTAACCCTTTTACCACCTGGCAGCAAAATTTAACCTGTTAACTACCTGGCAGAAAGATTTAAGCCGTTTACCATCTGGCAGCAAGATTTAACCCTTTTTTTCACGTGGCAGTAACATTTAACCCTTTTTCCAACTGGCAGCAAGATTTAACTCCTTTTTACCACCTGGCAGCAAGATTTAACCCTTTTACCACCTAGCAGCAAGATTTAACCCCTTTTTTCCACCTGGCAGTAAGATTTAACCCTTTTTTTTCACCTGGCAGCAAGATTTAACCTGTTTACCACCTTGCAGCAAGATTTAAGCCGTTTACCACCTGGCAGCAAGATTTAACCCTTCTCCCACCTGGCAGCAGGATTTAACCCTTTACTACCTGGCAGAAAGATTTAAGCCGTTTACCACCTGGCAGCAAGATTTAACCTGTTTACCACCTGACAGCAAGATTTAACCCTTTTACCACCTGTCAGCAATATTTAACCCTTTTACCACCTGGCAGCAAGATTTACCCCTTTTTTCTACCTGGCAGCAAGATTTAAGCCATTTACCACATGGCAGCAATATTTAATCCGTTTACCACCTGGCAGCAAGATTTAACCCTTTTACCACCTGGCAGCAAAATTTAACCTGTTAACTACCTGGCAGAAAGATTTAAGCCGTTTACCATCTGGCAGCAAGATTTAACCCTTTTTTTCACGTGGCAGTAAGATTTAACCCTTTTTCCAACTGGCAGCAAGATTTAACTCCTTTTTACCACCTGGCAGCAAGATTTAACCCTTTTACCACCTAGCAGCAAGATTTAACCCCTTTTTTCCACCTGGCAGCAAGATTTAACCCTTTTTTTTCACCTGGCAGCAAGATTTAACCTGTTTACCACCTTGCAGCAAGATTTAAGCCGTTTACCACCTGGCAGCAAGATTTAACCCTTTTTTTCACGTGGCAGTAACATTTAACCCTTTTTCCAACTGGCAGCAAGATTTAACTCCTTTTTACCACCTGGCAGCAAGATTTAACCCTTTTACCACCTAGCAGCAAGATTTAACCCCTTTTTTCCACCTGGCAGCAAGATTTAACCCTTTTTTTCACGTGGCAGTAACATTTAACCCTTTTACCACCTAGCAGCAAGATTTAACCCCTTTTTTCCACCTGGCAGCAAGATTTAACCCTTTTTTCTACATGGCAGCAAAATTTAAGCCGTTTACCAACTGGCAGCAAGATTTAGCCCATTTTTCTAGCTGGCAGCTAAATTTAACCCGTTTACCAACTGGCAGCAAGATTTAACCCTTTTACCACCTGGCAGCAAGATTTAACCCTTTTACTACCTGGCAGCAAGATGTAACCCTTTTTTCTACCTGGCAGCAAGATTTAAGCCATTTACCACATGGCAGCAAGATTTAATCCGTTTACCACCTGGCAGCAAGATTTAACCCTTTTACCACCTGGCAGCAAAATTTAACCTGTTAACTACCTGGCAGCAAGATTTAAGCTGTTTACCACCTGGCAGCAAGATTTAACCCGTTTACCACCTGGCAGCAAGATTTAACCCTTTTACCACCTGGCAGCAAGATTTAACCCGTTTACTACCTGGCAGCAAGATTTAACCAGTTTACCACCTGGCAGCAAGATTTATCCCTTTTACCACCTGGCAGCAAGATTTAACCCCTTTTTTCCACCTGGCAGCTAGATTTAACCCTTTTTATTACGTGGCAGCAAGATTTAGCCCTTTTACCACCTGGCAGCAAGATTTAACCCCTTTTTTCCACCTGGCAGCAAGATTTAACCCTTTTACCACCTGGCAGCAAAATTTAACCTGTTAACTACCTGGCAGCAAGATTTAAGCTGTTTACCACCTGGCAGCAAGATTTAACCCGTTTACCACCTGGCAGCAAGATTTAACCCTTTTACCACCTGGCAGCAAGATTTAACCCGTTTACTACCTGGCAGCAAGATTTAACCAGTTTACCACCTGGCAGCAAGATTTATCCCTTTTACCACCTGGCAGCAAGATTTAACCCCTTTTTTCCACCTGGCAGCTAGATTTAACCCTTTTTATTACGTGGCAGCAAGATTTAGCCCTTTTACCACCTGGCAGCAAGATTTAACCCCTTTTTTCCACCTGGCAGCAAGATTTAACCCTTTTACCACCTGGCAGCAAGATTTAACCGCTTTTTTCCACCTGGCAGCAAGATTTAACCCTTTTTTAAACGTGGCAGCAAGATTTAACCGTTTTAACACCTGACAGCAAGATTTAACCCCTTTTTACCACCTGGCAGCAAGATTTAACCCTTTTACCACCTGGCAGCAAAATTTAACCTGTTAACTACCTGGCAGAAAGATTTAAGCCGTTTACCATCTGGCAGCAAGATTTAACCCTTTTTTTCACGTGGCAGTAACATTTAACCCTTTTTCCAACTGGCAGCAAGATTTAACTCCTTTTTACCACCTGGCAGCAAGATTTAACCCTTTTACCACCTAGCAGCAAGATTTAACCCCTTTTTTCCACCTGGCAGTAAGATTTAACCCTTTTTTTTCACCTGGCAGCAAGATTTAACCTGTTTACCACCTTGCAGCAAGATTTAAGCCGTTTACCACCTGGCAGCAAGATTTAACCCTTCTCCCACCTGGCAGCAGGATTTAACCCTTTACTACCTGGCAGAAAGATTTAAGCCGTTTACCACCTGGCAGCAAGATTTAACCTGTTTACCACCTGACAGCAAGATTTAACCCTTTTACCACCTGTCAGCAATATTTAACCCTTTTACTACCTGGCAGCAAGATTTAACCCTTTTACCACCTGGCAGCAAGATTTACCCCTTTTTTCTACCTGGCAGCAAGATTTAAGCCATTTACCACATGGCAGCAATATTTAATCCGTTTACCACCTGGCAGCAAGATTTAACCCTTTTACCACCTGGCAGCAAAATTTAACCTGTTAACTACCTGGCAGAAAGATTTAAGCCGTTTACCATCTGGCAGCAAGATTTAACCCTTTTTTTCACGTGGCAGTAAGATTTAACCCTTTTTCCAACTGGCAGCAAGATTTAACTCCTTTTTACCACCTGGCAGCAAGATTTAACCCTTTTACCACCTAGCAGCAAGATTTAACCCCTTTTTTCCACCTGGCAGCAAGATTTAACCCTTTTTTTTCACCTGGCAGCAAGATTTAACCTGTTTACCACCTTGCAGCAAGATTTAAGCCGTTTACCACCTGGCAGCAAGATTTAACCCTTCTCCCACCTGGCAGCAGGATTTAACCCTTTACTACCTGGCAGCAAGATTTAAGCCGTTTACCACCTGGCAGCAAGATTTAACCTGTTTACCACCTGGCAGCAAGATTTAACCCTTTTACCACCAGGCAGCAAGAATTAATCCTTTTTTTTCCAGCTGGCAGCAAGATGTAACCGCCTTTTTACACCTGACAGCAATATTTAACCCGTTTACCACCTGGCAGCAAGATTTAACCCACTTTCCGCCTGGCAGTAAGATTTAATCCTTTTTTTTCCACCTGGCAGCAAGATTTAACCCTTTTTTCTACATGGCAGCAAAATTTAAGCCGTTTACCAACTGGCAGCAAGATTTAGCCCATTTTTCTAGCTGGCAGCTAAATTTAACCCGTTTACCAACTGGCAGCAAGATTTAACCCTTTTACCACCTGGCAGCAAGATTTAACCCTTTTACTACCTGGCAGCAAGATGTAACCCTTTTTTCTACCTGGCAGCAAGATTTAAGCCATTTACCACATGGCAGCAAGATTTAATCCGTTTACCACCTGGCAGCAAGATTTAACCCTTTTACCACCTGGCAGCAAAATTTAACCTGTTAACTACCTGGCAGCAAGATTTAAGCTGTTTACCACCTGGCAGCAAGATTTAACCCGTTTACCACCTGGCAGCAAGATTTAACCCTTTTACCACCTGGCAGCAAGATTTAACCCGTTTACTACCTGGCAGCAAGATTTAACCAGTTTACCACCTGGCAGCAAGATTTATCCCTTTTACCACCTGGCAGCAAGATTTAACCCCTTTTTTCCACCTGGCAGCTAGATTTAACCCTTTTTATTACGTGGCAGCAAGATTTAGCCCTTTTACCACCTGGCAGCAAGATTTAACCCCTTTTTTCCACCTGGCAGCAAGATTTAACCCTTTTACCACCTGGCAGCAAAATTTAACCTGTTAACTACCTGGCAGCAAGATTTAAGCTGTTTACCACCTGGCAGCAAGATTTAACCCGTTTACCACCTGGCAGCAAGATTTAACCCTTTTACCACCTGGCAGCAAGATTTAACCCGTTTACTACCTGGCAGCAAGATTTAACCAGTTTACCACCTGGCAGCAAGATTTATCCCTTTTACCACCTGGCAGCAAGATTTAACCCCTTTTTTCCACCTGGCAGCTAGATTTAACCCTTTTTATTACGTGGCAGCAAGATTTAGCCCTTTTACCACCTGGCAGCAAGATTTAACCCCTTTTTTCCACCTGGCAGCAAGATTTAACCCTTTTACCACCTGGCAGCAAGATTTAACCGCTTTTTTCCACCTGGCAGCAAGATTTAACCCTTTTTTAAACGTGGCAGCAAGATTTAACCGTTTTAACACCTGACAGCAAGATTTAACCCCTTTTTACCACCTGGCAGCAAGATTTAACCCTTTTACAAACTAGCAGCAAGATTTAACCCCTTTTTTCCATCTGACAGCAAGATTTAACCATTTTTTTCACCTGGCAGCAAGATTTAACCCTTTTACCACATGGCAGCAAGACTTATCCCCTTTTTTCCACATGGCAGCAAGATTTAACCCGATTACCACCTTGCAGCAAGATTTAACCCTTTTCCCACCTGGCAGCAGGATTTAACCCTTTACTACCTGGCAGCAAGATTTAAGCCGTTTACCACCTGGCAGCAAGATTTAACCTGTTTACCACCTGGCAGCAAGATTTAACCCTTTTACCATCTGTCAGCAATATTTAACCCTTTTACTACCTGGCAGCAAGATTTAACCCTTTTACCACCTGGCAGCAAGATTTACCCCTTTTTTTTACCTGGCAGCAAGATTTAAGCCATTTACCACATGGCAGCAATATTTAATCCGTTTACCACCTGGCAGCAAGATTTAACCCTTTTACCACCTGGCAGCAAAATTTAACCTGTTAACTACCTGGCAGAAAGATTTAAGCCGTTTACCATCTGGCAGCAAGATTTAACCCTTTTTTTCACGTGGCAGTAAGATTTAACCCTTTTTCCAACTGGCAGCAAGATTTAACTCCTTTTTACCACCTGGCAGCAAGATTTAACCCTTTTACCACCTAGCAGCAAGATTTAACCCCTTTTTTCCACCTGGCAGCAAGATGTAACCCTTTTTTTCACCTGGCAGCAAGATTTAACCTGTTTACCACCTTGCAGCAAGATTTAAGCCGTTTACCACCTGGCAGCAAGATTTAACCCTTCTCCCACCTGGCAGCAGGATTTAACCCTTTACTACCTGGCAGCAAGATTTAAGCCGTTTACCACCTGGCAGCAAGATTTATCCCTTTTACCACCTGGCAGCAAGATTTAACCCCTTTTTTCCACCTGGCAGCTAGATTTAACCCTTTTTATTACGTGGCAGCAAGATTTAGCCCTTTTACCACCTGGCAGCAAGATTTAACCCCTTTTTTCCACCTGGCAGCAAGATTTAACCCTTTTACCACCTGGCAGCAAGATTTAACCGCTTTTTTCCACCTGGCAGCAAGATTTAACCCTTTTTTAAACGTGGCAGCAAGATTTAACCGTTTTAACACCTGACAGCAAGATTTAACCCCTTTTTACCACCTGGCAGCAAGATTTAACCCTTTTACAAACTAGCAGCAAGATTTAACCCCTTTTTTCCATCTGACAGCAAGATTTAACCATTTTTTTCACCTGGCAGCAAGATTTAACCCTTTTACCACATGGCAGCAAGACTTATCCCCTTTTTTCCACATGGCAGCAAGATTTAACCCGATTACCACCTTGCAGCAAGATTTAACCCTTTTCCCACCTGGCAGCAGGATTTAACCCTTTACTACCTGGCAGCAAGATTTAAGCCGTTTACCACCTGGCAGCAAGATTTAACCTGTTTACCACCTGGCAGCAAGATTTAACCCTTTTACCATCTGTCAGCAATATTTAACCCTTTTACTACCTGGCAGCAAGATTTAACCCTTTTACCACCTGGCAGCAAGATTTACCCCTTTTTTTTACCTGGCAGCAAGATTTAAGCCATTTACCACATGGCAGCAATATTTAATCCGTTTACCACCTGGCAGCAAGATTTAACCCTTTTACCACCTGGCAGCAAAATTTAACCTGTTAACTACCTGGCAGAAAGATTTAAGCCGTTTACCATCTGGCAGCAAGATTTAACCCTTTTTTTCACGTGGCAGTAACATTTAACCCTTTTTCCAACTGGCAGCAAGATTTAACTCCTTTTTACCACCTGGCAGCAAGATTTAACCCTTTTACCACCTAGCAGCAAGATTTAACCCCTTTTTTCCACCTGGCAGTAAGATTTAACCCTTTTTTTTCACCTGGCAGCAAGATTTAACCTGTTTACCACCTTGCAGCAAGATTTAAGCCGTTTACCACCTGGCAGCAAGATTTAACCCTTCTCCCACCTGGCAGCAGGATTTAACCCTTTACTACCTGGCAGAAAGATTTAAGCCGTTTACCACCTGGCAGCAAGATTTAACCTGTTTACCACCTGGCAGCAAGATTTAACCCTTTTACCACCTGTCAGCAATATTTAACCCTTTTACTACCTGGCAGCAAGATTTAACCCTTTTACCACCTGGCAGCAAGATTTACCCCTTTTTTCTACCTGGCAGCAAGATTTAAGCCATTTACCACATGGCAGCAATATTTAATCCGTTTACCACCTGGCAGCAAGATTTAACCCTTTTACCACCTGGCAGCAAAATTTAACCTGTTAACTACCTGGCAGAAAGATTTAAGCCGTTTACCATCTGGCAGCAAGATTTAACCCTTTTTTTCACGTGGCAGTAAGATTTAACCCTTTTTCCAACTGGCAGCAAGATTTAACTCCTTTTTACCACCTGGCAGCAAGATTTAACCCTTTTACCACCTAGCAGCAAGATTTAACCCCTTTTTTCCACCTGGCAGCAAGATTTAACCCTTTTTTTTCACCTGGCAGCAAGATTTAACCTGTTTACCACCTTGCAGCAAGATTTAAGCCGTTTACCACCTGGCAGCAAGATTTAACCCTTCTCCCACCTGGCAGCAGGATTTAACCCTTTACTACCTGGCAGCAAGATTTAAGCCGTTTACCACCTGGCAGCAAGATTTAACCTGTTTACCACCTGGCAGCAAGATTTAACCCTTTTACCACCAGGCAGCAAGAATTAATCCTTTTTTTTCCAGCTGGCAGCAAGATGTAACCGCCTTTTTACACCTGACAGCAATATTTAACCCGTTTACCACCTGGCAGCAAGATTTAACCCACTTTCCGCCTGGCAGTAAGATTTAATCCTTTTTTTTCCACCTGGCAGCAAGATTTAACCCTTTTTTCTACATGGCAGCAAAATTTAAGCCGTTTACCAACTGGCAGCAAGATTTAGCCCATTTTTCTAGCTGGCAGCTAAATTTAACCCGTTTACCAACTGGCAGCAAGATTTAACCCTTTTACCACCTGGCAGCAAGATTTAACCCTTTTACTACCTGGCAGCAAGATGTAACCCTTTTTTCTACCTGGCAGCAAGATTTAAGCCATTTACCACATGGCAGCAAGATTTAATCCGTTTACCACCTGGCAGCAAGATTTAACCCTTTTACCACCTGGCAGCAAAATTTAACCTGTTAACTACCTGGCAGCAAGATTTAAGCTGTTTACCACCTGGCAGCAAGATTTAACCCGTTTACCACCTGGCAGCAAGATTTAACCCTTTTACCACCTGGCAGCAAGATTTAACCCGTTTACTACCTGGCAGCAAGATTTAACCAGTTTACCACCTGGCAGCAAGATTTATCCCTTTTACCACCTGGCAGCAAGATTTAACCCCTTTTTTCCACCTGGCAGCTAGATTTAACCCTTTTTATTACGTGGCAGCAAGATTTAGCCCTTTTACCACCTGGCAGCAAGATTTAACCCCTTTTTTCCACCTGGCAGCAAGATTTAACCCTTTTACCACCTGGCAGCAAAATTTAACCTGTTAACTACCTGGCAGCAAGATTTAAGCTGTTTACCACCTGGCAGCAAGATTTAACCCGTTTACCACCTGGCAGCAAGATTTAACCCTTTTACCACCTGGCAGCAAGATTTAACCCGTTTACTACCTGGCAGCAAGATTTAACCAGTTTACCACCTGGCAGCAAGATTTATCCCTTTTACCACCTGGCAGCAAGATTTAACCCCTTTTTTCCACCTGGCAGCTAGATTTAACCCTTTTTATTACGTGGCAGCAAGATTTAGCCCTTTTACCACCTGGCAGCAAGATTTAACCCCTTTTTTCCACCTGGCAGCAAGATTTAACCCTTTTACCACCTGGCAGCAAGATTTAACCGCTTTTTTCCACCTGGCAGCAAGATTTAACCCTTTTTTAAACGTGGCAGCAAGATTTAACCGTTTTAACACCTGACAGCAAGATTTAACCCCTTTTTACCACCTGGCAGCAAGATTTAACCCTTTTACAAACTAGCAGCAAGATTTAACCCCTTTTTTCCATCTGACAGCAAGATTTAACCATTTTTTTCACCTGGCAGCAAGATTTAACCCTTTTACCACATGGCAGCAAGACTTATCCCCTTTTTTCCACATGGCAGCAAGATTTAACCCGATTACCACCTTGCAGCAAGATTTAACCCTTTTCCCACCTGGCAGCAGGATTTAACCCTTTACTACCTGGCAGCAAGATTTAAGCCGTTTACCACCTGGCAGCAAGATTTAACCTGTTTACCACCTGGCAGCAAGATTTAACCCTTTTACCATCTGTCAGCAATATTTAACCCTTTTACTACCTGGCAGCAAGATTTAACCCTTTTACCACCTGGCAGCAAGATTTACCCCTTTTTTTTACCTGGCAGCAAGATTTAAGCCATTTACCACATGGCAGCAATATTTAATCCGTTTACCACCTGGCAGCAAGATTTAACCCTTTTACCACCTGGCAGCAAAATTTAACCTGTTAACTACCTGGCAGAAAGATTTAAGCCGTTTACCATCTGGCAGCAAGATTTAACCCTTTTTTTCACGTGGCAGTAACATTTAACCCTTTTTCCAACTGGCAGCAAGATTTAACTCCTTTTTACCACCTGGCAGCAAGATTTAACCCTTTTACCACCTAGCAGCAAGATTTAACCCCTTTTTTCCACCTGGCAGCAAGATGTAACCCTTTTTTTCACCTGGCAGCAAGATTTAACCTGTTTACCACCTTGCAGCAAGATTTAAGCCGTTTACCACCTGGCAGCAAGATTTAACCCTTCTCCCACCTGGCAGCAGGATTTAACCCTTTACTACCTGGCAGCAAGATTTAAGCCGTTTACCACCTGGCAGCAAGATTTATCCCTTTTACCACCTGGCAGCAAGATTTAACCCCTTTTTTCCACCTGGCAGCTAGATTTAACCCTTTTTATTACGTGGCAGCAAGATTTAGCCCTTTTACCACCTGGCAGCAAGATTTAACCCCTTTTTTCCACCTGGCAGCAAGATTTAACCCTTTTACCACCTGGCAGCAAGATTTAACCGCTTTTTTCCACCTGGCAGCAAGATTTAACCCTTTTTTAAACGTGGCAGCAAGATTTAACCGTTTTAACACCTGACAGCAAGATTTAACCCCTTTTTACCACCTGGCAGCAAGATTTAACCCTTTTACAAACTAGCAGCAAGATTTAACCCCTTTTTTCCATCTGACAGCAAGATTTAACCATTTTTTTCACCTGGCAGCAAGATTTAACCCTTTTACCACATGGCAGCAAGACTTATCCCCTTTTTTCCACATGGCAGCAAGATTTAACCCGATTACCACCTTGCAGCAAGATTTAACCCTTTTCCCACCTGGCAGCAGGATTTAACCCTTTACTACCTGGCAGCAAGATTTAAGCCGTTTACCACCTGGCAGCAAGATTTAACCTGTTTACCACCTGGCAGCAAGATTTAACCCTTTTACCATCTGTCAGCAATATTTAACCCTTTTACTACCTGGCAGCAAGATTTAACCCTTTTACCACCTGGCAGCAAGATTTACCCCTTTTTTTTACCTGGCAGCAAGATTTAAGCCATTTACCACATGGCAGCAATATTTAATCCGTTTACCACCTGGCAGCAAGATTTAACCCTTTTACCACCTGGCAGCAAAATTTAACCTGTTAACTACCTGGCAGAAAGATTTAAGCCGTTTACCATCTGGCAGCAAGATTTAACCCTTTTTTTCACGTGGCAGTAACATTTAACCCTTTTTCCAACTGGCAGCAAGATTTAACTCCTTTTTACCACCTGGCAGCAAGATTTAACCCTTTTACCACCTAGCAGCAAGATTTAACCCCTTTTTTCCACCTGGCAGTAAGATTTAACCCTTTTTTTTCACCTGGCAGCAAGATTTAACCTGTTTACCACCTTGCAGCAAGATTTAAGCCGTTTACCACCTGGCAGCAAGATTTAACCCTTCTCCCACCTGGCAGCAGGATTTAACCCTTTACTACCTGGCAGAAAGATTTAAGCCGTTTACCACCTGGCAGCAAGATTTAACCTGTTTACCACCTGGCAGCAAGATTTAACCCTTTTACCACCTGTCAGCAATATTTAACCCTTTTACTACCTGGCAGCAAGATTTAACCCTTTTACCACCTGGCAGCAAGATTTACCCCTTTTTTCTACCTGGCAGCAAGATTTAAGCCATTTACCACATGGCAGCAATATTTAATCCGTTTACCACCTGGCAGCAAGATTTAACCCTTTTACCACCTGGCAGCAAAATTTAACCTGTTAACTACCTGGCAGAAAGATTTAAGCCGTTTACCATCTGGCAGCAAGATTTAACCCTTTTTTTCACGTGGCAGTAAGATTTAACCCTTTTTCCAACTGGCAGCAAGATTTAACTCCTTTTTACCACCTGGCAGCAAGATTTAACCCTTTTACCACCTAGCAGCAAGATTTAACCCCTTTTTTCCACCTGGCAGCAAGATTTAACCCTTTTTTTTCACCTGGCAGCAAGATTTAACCTGTTTACCACCTTGCAGCAAGATTTAAGCCGTTTACCACCTGGCAGCAAGATTTAACCCTTCTCCCACCTGGCAGCAGGATTTAACCCTTTACTACCTGGCAGCAAGATTTAAGCCGTTTACCACCTGGCAGCAAGATTTAACCTGTTTACCACCTGGCAGCAAGATTTAACCCTTTTACCACCAGGCAGCAAGAATTAATCCTTTTTTTTCCAGCTGGCAGCAAGATGTAACCGCCTTTTTACACCTGACAGCAATATTTAACCCGTTTACCACCTGGCAGCAAGATTTAACCCACTTTCCGCCTGGCAGTAAGATTTAATCCTTTTTTTTCCACCTGGCAGCAAGATTTAACCCTTTTTTCTACATGGCAGCAAAATTTAAGCCGTTTACCAACTGGCAGCAAGATTTAGCCCATTTTTCTAGCTGGCAGCTAAATTTAACCCGTTTACCAACTGGCAGCAAGATTTAACCCTTTTACCACCTGGCAGCAAGATTTAACCCTTTTACTACCTGGCAGCAAGATGTAACCCTTTTTTCTACCTGGCAGCAAGATTTAAGCCATTTACCACATGGCAGCAAGATTTAATCCGTTTACCACCTGGCAGCAAGATTTAACCCTTTTACCACCTGGCAGCAAAATTTAACCTGTTAACTACCTGGCAGCAAGATTTAAGCTGTTTACCACCTGGCAGCAAGATTTAACCCGTTTACCACCTGGCAGCAAGATTTAACCCTTTTACCACCTGGCAGCAAGATTTAACCCGTTTACTACCTGGCAGCAAGATTTAACCAGTTTACCACCTGGCAGCAAGATTTATCCCTTTTACCACCTGGCAGCAAGATTTAACCCCTTTTTTCCACCTGGCAGCTAGATTTAACCCTTTTTATTACGTGGCAGCAAGATTTAGCCCTTTTACCACCTGGCAGCAAGATTTAACCCCTTTTTTCCACCTGGCAGCAAGATTTAACCCTTTTACCACCTGGCAGCAAGATTTAACCGCTTTTTTCCACCTGGCAGCAAGATTTAACCCTTTTTTAAACGTGGCAGCAAGATTTAACCGTTTTAACACCTGACAGCAAGATTTAACCCCTTTTTACCACCTGGCAGCAAGATTTAACCCTTTTACAAACTAGCAGCAAGATTTAACCCCTTTTTTCCATCTGACAGCAAGATTTAACCATTTTTTTCACCTGGCAGCAAGATTTAACCCTTTTACCACATGGCAGCAAGACTTATCCCCTTTTTTCCACATGGCAGCAAGATTTAACCCGATTACCACCTTGCAGCAAGATTTAACCCTTTTCCCACCTGGCAGCAGGATTTAACCCTTTACTACCTGGCAGCAAGATTTAAGCCGTTTACCACCTGGCAGCAAGATTTAACCTGTTTACCACCTGGCAGCAAGATTTAACCCTTTTACCATCTGTCAGCAATATTTAACCCTTTTACTACCTGGCAGCAAGATTTAACCCTTTTACCACCTGGCAGCAAGATTTACCCCTTTTTTTTACCTGGCAGCAAGATTTAAGCCATTTACCACATGGCAGCAATATTTAATCCGTTTACCACCTGGCAGCAAGATTTAACCCTTTTACCACCTGGCAGCAAAATTTAACCTGTTAACTACCTGGCAGAAAGATTTAAGCCGTTTACCATCTGGCAGCAAGATTTAACCCTTTTTTTCACGTGGCAGTAACATTTAACCCTTTTTCCAACTGGCAGCAAGATTTAACTCCTTTTTACCACCTGGCAGCAAGATTTAACCCTTTTACCACCTAGCAGCAAGATTTAACCCCTTTTTTCCACCTGGCAGTAAGATTTAACCCTTTTTTTTCACCTGGCAGCAAGATTTAACCTGTTTACCACCTTGCAGCAAGATTTAAGCCGTTTACCACCTGGCAGCAAGATTTAACCCTTCTCCCACCTGGCAGCAGGATTTAACCCTTTACTACCTGGCAGAAAGATTTAAGCCGTTTACCACCTGGCAGCAAGATTTAACCTGTTTACCACCTGACAGCAAGATTTAACCCTTTTACCACCTGTCAGCAATATTTAACCCTTTTACTACCTGGCAGCAAGATTTAACCCTTTTACCACCTGGCAGCAAGATTTACCCCTTTTTTCTACCTGGCAGCAAGATTTAAGCCATTTACCACATGGCAGCAATATTTAATCCGTTTACCACCTGGCAGCAAGATTTAACCCTTTTACCACCTGGCAGCAAAATTTAACCTGTTAACTACCTGGCAGAAAGATTTAAGCCGTTTACCATCTGGCAGCAAGATTTAACCCTTTTTTTCACGTGGCAGTAAGATTTAACCCTTTTTCCAACTGGCAGCAAGATTTAACTCCTTTTTACCACCTGGCAGCAAGATTTAACCCTTTTACCACCTAGCAGCAAGATTTAACCCCTTTTTTCCACCTGGCAGCAAGATTTAACCCTTTTTTTTCACCTGGCAGCAAGATTTAACCTGTTTACCACCTTGCAGCAAGATTTAAGCCGTTTACCACCTGGCAGCAAGATTTAACCCTTCTCCCACCTGGCAGCAGGATTTAACCCTTTACTACCTGGCAGCAAGATTTAAGCCGTTTACCACCTGGCAGCAAGATTTAACCTGTTTACCACCTGGCAGCAAGATTTAACCCTTTTACCACCAGGCAGCAAGAATTAATCCTTTTTTTTCCAGCTGGCAGCAAGATGTAACCGCCTTTTTACACCTGACAGCAATATTTAACCCGTTTACCACCTGGCAGCAAGATTTAACCCACTTTCCGCCTGGCAGTAAGATTTAATCCTTTTTTTTCCACCTGGCAGCAAGATTTAACCCTTTTTTCTACATGGCAGCAAAATTTAAGCCGTTTACCAACTGGCAGCAAGATTTAGCCCATTTTTCTAGCTGGCAGCTAAATTTAACCCGTTTACCAACTGGCAGCAAGATTTAACCCTTTTACCACCTGGCAGCAAGATTTAACCCTTTTACTACCTGGCAGCAAGATGTAACCCTTTTTTCTACCTGGCAGCAAGATTTAAGCCATTTACCACATGGCAGCAAGATTTAATCCGTTTACCACCTGGCAGCAAGATTTAACCCTTTTACCACCTGGCAGCAAAATTTAACCTGTTAACTACCTGGCAGCAAGATTTAAGCTGTTTACCACCTGGCAGCAAGATTTAACCCGTTTACCACCTGGCAGCAAGATTTAACCCTTTTACCACCTGGCAGCAAGATTTAACCCGTTTACTACCTGGCAGCAAGATTTAACCAGTTTACCACCTGGCAGCAAGATTTATCCCTTTTACCACCTGGCAGCAAGATTTAACCCCTTTTTTCCACCTGGCAGCTAGATTTAACCCTTTTTATTACGTGGCAGCAAGATTTAGCCCTTTTACCACCTGGCAGCAAGATTTAACCCCTTTTTTCCACCTGGCAGCAAGATTTAACCCTTTTTCCACCTGGCAGCAAAATTTAACCTGTTAACTACCTGGCAGCAAGATTTAAGCTGTTTACCACCTGGCAGCAAGATTTAACCCGTTTACCACCTGGCAGCAAGATTTAACCCTTTTACCACCTGGCAGCAAGATTTAACCCGTTTACTACCTGGCAGCAAGATTTAACCAGTTTACCACCTGGCAGCAAGATTTATCCCTTTTACCACCTGGCAGCAAGATTTAACCCCTTTTTTCCACCTGGCAGCTAGATTTAACCCTTTTTATTACGTGGCAGCAAGATTTAGCCCTTTTACCACCTGGCAGCAAGATTTAACCCCTTTTTTCCACCTGGCAGCAAGATTTAACCCTTTTACCACCTGGCAGCAAGATTTAACCGCTTTTTTCCACCTGGCAGCAAGATTTAACCCTTTTTTAAACGTGGCAGCAAGATTTAACCGTTTTAACACCTGACAGCAAGATTTAACCCCTTTTTACCACCTGGCAGCAAGATTTAACCCTTTTACAAACTAGCAGCAAGATTTAACCCCTTTTTTCCATCTGACAGCAAGATTTAACCATTTTTTTCACCTGGCAGCAAGATTTAACCCTTTTACCACATGGCAGCAAGACTTATCCCCTTTTTTCCACATGGCAGCAAGATTTAACCCGATTACCACCTTGCAGCAAGATTTAACCCTTTTCCCACCTGGCAGCAGGATTTAACCCTTTACTACCTGGCAGCAAGATTTAAGCCGTTTACCACCTGGCAGCAAGATTTAACCTGTTTACCACCTGGCAGCAAGATTTAACCCTTTTACCATCTGTCAGCAATATTTAACCCTTTTACTACCTGGCAGCAAGATTTAACCCTTTTACCACCTGGCAGCAAGATTTACCCCTTTTTTTTACCTGGCAGCAAGATTTAAGCCATTTACCACATGGCAGCAATATTTAGTCCGTTTACCACCTGGCAGCAAGATTTAACCCTTTTACCACCTGGCAGCAAAATTTAACCTGTTAACTACCTGGCAGAAAGATTTAAGCCGTTTACCATCTGGCAGCAAGATTTAACCCTTTTTTTCACGTGGCAGTAAGATTTAACCCTTTTTCCAACTGGCAGCAAGATTTAACTCCTTTTTACCACCTGGCAGCAAGATTTAACCCTTTTACCACCTAGCAGCAAGATTTAACCCCTTTTTTCCACCTGGCAGCAAGATGTAACCCTTTTTTTCACCTGGCAGCAAGATTTAACCTGTTTACCACCTTGCAGCAAGATTTAAGCCGTTTACCACCTGGCAGCAAGATTTAACCCTTCTCCCACCTGGCAGCAGGATTTAACCCTTTACTACCTGGCAGCAAGATTTAAGCCGTTTACCACCTGGCAGCAAGATTTATCCCTTTTACCACCTGGCAGCAAGATTTAACCCCTTTTTTCCACCTGGCAGCTAGATTTAACCCTTTTTATTACGTGGCAGCAAGATTTAGCCCTTTTACCACCTGGCAGCAAGATTTAACCCCTTTTTTCCACCTGGCAGCAAGATTTAACCCTTTTACCACCTGGCAGCAAGATTTAACCGCTTTTTTCCACCTGGCAGCAAGATTTAACCCTTTTTTAAACGTGGCAGCAAGATTTAACCGTTTTAACACCTGACAGCAAGATTTAACCCCTTTTTACCACCTGGCAGCAAGATTTAACCCTTTTACAAACTAGCAGCAAGATTTAACCCCTTTTTTCCATCTGACAGCAAGATTTAACCATTTTTTTCACCTGGCAGCAAGATTTAACCCTTTTACCACATGGCAGCAAGACTTATCCCCTTTTTTCCACATGGCAGCAAGATTTAACCCGATTACCACCTTGCAGCAAGATTTAACCCTTTTCCCACCTGGCAGCAGGATTTAACCCTTTACTACCTGGCAGCAAGATTTAAGCCGTTTACCACCTGGCAGCAAGATTTAACCTGTTTACCACCTGGCAGCAAGATTTAACCCTTTTACCATCTGTCAGCAATATTTAACCCTTTTACTACCTGGCAGCAAGATTTAACCCTTTTACCACCTGGCAGCAAGATTTACCCCTTTTTTTTACCTGGCAGCAAGATTTAAGCCATTTACCACATGGCAGCAATATTTAATCCGTTTACCACCTGGCAGCAAGATTTAACCCTTTTACCACCTGGCAGCAAAATTTAACCTGTTAACTACCTGGCAGAAAGATTTAAGCCGTTTACCATCTGGCAGCAAGATTTAACCCTTTTTTTCACGTGGCAGTAACATTTAACCCTTTTTCCAACTGGCAGCAAGATTTAACTCCTTTTTACCACCTGGCAGCAAGATTTAACCCTTTTACCACCTAGCAGCAAGATTTAACCCCTTTTTTCCACCTGGCAGTAAGATTTAACCCTTTTTTTTCACCTGGCAGCAAGATTTAACCTGTTTACCACCTTGCAGCAAGATTTAAGCCGTTTACCACCTGGCAGCAAGATTTAACCCTTCTCCCACCTGGCAGCAGGATTTAACCCTTTACTACCTGGCAGAAAGATTTAAGCCGTTTACCACCTGGCAGCAAGATTTAACCTGTTTACCACCTGGCAGCAAGATTTAACCCTTTTACCACCTGTCAGCAATATTTAACCCTTTTACTACCTGGCAGCAAGATTTAACCCTTTTACCACCTGGCAGCAAGATTTACCCCTTTTTTCTACCTGGCAGCAAGATTTAAGCCATTTACCACATGGCAGCAATATTTAATCCGTTTACCACCTGGCAGCAAGATTTAACCCTTTTACCACCTGGCAGCAAAATTTAACCTGTTAACTACCTGGCAGAAAGATTTAAGCCGTTTACCATCTGGCAGCAAGATTTAACCCTTTTTTTCACGTGGCAGTAAGATTTAACCCTTTTTCCAACTGGCAGCAAGATTTAACTCCTTTTTACCACCTGGCAGCAAGATTTAACCCTTTTACCACCTAGCAGCAAGATTTAACCCCTTTTTTCCACCTGGCAGCAAGATTTAACCCTTTTTTTTCACCTGGCAGCAAGATTTAACCTGTTTACCACCTTGCAGCAAGATTTAAGCCGTTTACCACCTGGCAGCAAGATTTAACCCTTCTCCCACCTGGCAGCAGGATTTAACCCTTTACTACCTGGCAGCAAGATTTAAGCCGTTTACCACCTGGCAGCAAGATTTAACCTGTTTACCACCTGGCAGCAAGATTTAACCCTTTTACCACCAGGCAGCAAGAATTAATCCTTTTTTTTCCAGCTGGCAGCAAGATGTAACCGCCTTTTTACACCTGACAGCAATATTTAACCCGTTTACCACCTGGCAGCAAGATTTAACCCACTTTCCGCCTGGCAGTAAGATTTAATCCTTTTTTTTCCACCTGGCAGCAAGATTTAACCCTTTTTTCTACATGGCAGCAAAATTTAAGCCGTTTACCAACTGGCAGCAAGATTTAGCCCATTTTTCTAGCTGGCAGCTAAATTTAACCCGTTTACCAACTGGCAGCAAGATTTAACCCTTTTACCACCTGGCAGCAAGATTTAACCCTTTTACTACCTGGCAGCAAGATGTAACCCTTTTTTCTACCTGGCAGCAAGATTTAAGCCATTTACCACATGGCAGCAAGATTTAATCCGTTTACCACCTGGCAGCAAGATTTAAGCTGTTTACCACCTGGCAGCAAGATTTAACCCGTTTACCACCTGGCAGCAAGATTTAACCCTTTTACCACCTGGCAGCAAGATTTAACCCGTTTACTACCTGGCAGCAAGATTTAACCAGTTTACCACCTGGCAGCAAGATTTATCCCTTTTACCACCTGGCAGCAAGATTTAACCCCTTTTTTCCACCTGGCAGCTAGATTTAACCCTTTTTATTACGTGGCAGCAAGATTTAGCCCTTTTACCACCTGGCAGCAAGATTTAACCCCTTTTTTCCACCTGGCAGCAAGATTTAACCGCTTTTTTCCACCTGGCAGCAAGATTTAACCCTTTTTTAAACGTGGCAGCAAGATTTAACCGTTTTAACACCTGAGAGCAAGATTTAACCCCTTTTTACCACCTGGCAGCAAGATTTAACCCTTTTACAAACTAGCAGCAAGATTTAACCCCTTTTTTCCATCTGACAGCAAGATTTAACCATTTTTTTCACCTGGCAGCAAGATTTAACCCTTTTACCACATGGCAGCAAGACTTATCCCCTTTTTTCCACATGGCAGCAAGATTTAACCCGATTACCACCTTGCAGCAAGATTTAACCCTTTTCCCACCTGGCAGCAGGATTTAACCCTTTACTACCTGGCAGCAAGATTTAAGCCGTTTACCACCTGGCAGCAAGATTTAACCTGTTTACCACCTGGCAGCAAGATTTAACCCTTTTACCATCTGTCAGCAATATTTAACCCTTTTACTACCTGGCAGCAAGATTTAACCCTTTTACCACCTGGCAGCAAGATTTACCCCTTTTTTTTACCTGGCAGCAAGATTTAAGCCATTTACCACATGGCAGCAATATTTAATCCGTTTACCACCTGGCAGCAAGATTTAACCCTTTTACCACCTGGCAGCAAAATTTAACCTGTTAACTACCTGGCAGAAAGATTTAAGCCGTTTACCATCTGGCAGCAAGATTTAACCCTTTTTTTCACGTGGCAGTAACATTTAACCCTTTTTCCAACTGGCAGCAAGATTTAACTCCTTTTTACCACCTGGCAGCAAGATTTAACCCTTTTACCACCTAGCAGCAAGATTTAACCCCTTTTTTCCACCTGGCAGTAAGATTTAACCCTTTTTTTTCACCTGGCAGCAAGATTTAACCTGTTTACCACCTTGCAGCAAGATTTAAGCCGTTTACCACCTGGCAGCAAGATTTAACCCTTCTCCCACCTGGCAGCAGGATTTAACCCTTTACTACCTGGCAGAAAGATTTAAGCCGTTTACCACCTGGCAGCAAGATTTAACCTGTTTACCACCTGACAGCAAGATTTAACCCTTTTACCACCTGTCAGCAATATTTAACCCTTTTACTACCTGGCAGCAAGATTTAACCCTTTTACCACCTGGCAGCAAGATTTACCCCTTTTTTCTACCTGGCAGCAAGATTTAAGCCATTTACCACATGGCAGCAATATTTAATCCGTTTACCACCTGGCAGCAAGATTTAACCCTTTTACCACCTGGCAGCAAAATTTAACCTGTTAACTACCTGGCAGAAAGATTTAAGCCGTTTACCATCTGGCAGCAAGATTTAACCCTTTTTTTCACGTGGCAGTAAGATTTAACCCTTTTTCCAACTGGCAGCAAGATTTAACTCCTTTTTACCACCTGGCAGCAAGATTTAACCCTTTTACCACCTAGCAGCAAGATTTAACCCCTTTTTTCCACCTGGCAGCAAGATTTAACCCTTTTTTTTCACCTGGCAGCAAGATTTAACCTGTTTACCACCTTGCAGCAAGATTTAAGCCGTTTACCACCTGGCAGCAAGATTTAACCCTTCTCCCACCTGGCAGCAGGATTTAACCCTTTACTACCTGGCAGCAAGATTTAAGCCGTTTACCACCTGGCAGCAAGATTTAACCTGTTTACCACCTGGCAGCAAGATTTAACCCTTTTACCACCAGGCAGCAAGAATTAATCCTTTTTTTTCCAGCTGGCAGCAAGATGTAACCGCCTTTTTACACCTGACAGCAATATTTAACCCGTTTACCACCTGGCAGCAAGATTTAACCCACTTTCCGCCTGGCAGTAAGATTTAATCCTTTTTTTTCCACCTGGCAGCAAGATTTAACCCTTTTTTCTACATGGCAGCAAAATTTAAGCCGTTTACCAACTGGCAGCAAGATTTAGCCCATTTTTCTAGCTGGCAGCTAAATTTAACCCGTTTACCAACTGGCAGCAAGATTTAACCCTTTTACCACCTGGCAGCAAGATTTAACCCTTTTACTACCTGGCAGCAAGATGTAACCCTTTTTTCTACCTGGCAGCAAGATTTAAGCCATTTACCACATGGCAGCAAGATTTAATCCGTTTACCACCTGGCAGCAAGATTTAACCCTTTTACCACCTGGCAGCAAAATTTAACCTGTTAACTACCTGGCAGCAAGATTTAAGCTGTTTACCACCTGGCAGCAAGATTTAACCCGTTTACCACCTGGCAGCAAGATTTAACCCTTTTACCACCTGGCAGCAAGATTTAACCCGTTTACTACCTGGCAGCAAGATTTAACCAGTTTACCACCTGGCAGCAAGATTTATCCCTTTTACCACCTGGCAGCAAGATTTAACCCCTTTTTTCCACCTGGCAGCTAGATTTAACCCTTTTTATTACGTGGCAGCAAGATTTAGCCCTTTTACCACCTGGCAGCAAGATTTAACCCCTTTTTTCCACCTGGCAGCAAGATTTAACCCTTTTACCACCTGGCAGCAAAATTTAACCTGTTAACTACCTGGCAGCAAGATTTAAGCTGTTTACCACCTGGCAGCAAGATTTAACCCGTTTACCACCTGGCAGCAAGATTTAACCCTTTTACCACCTGGCAGCAAGATTTAACCCTTTTACCACCTGGCAGCAAGATTTAACCCGTTTACTACCTGGCAGCAAGATTTAACCAGTTTACCACCTGGCAGCAAGATTTATCCCTTTTACCACCTGGCAGCAAGATTTAACCCCTTTTTTCCACCTGGCAGCTAGATTTAACCCTTTTTATTACGTGGCAGCAAGATTTAGCCCTTTTACCACCTGGCAGCAAGATTTAACCCCTTTTTTCCACCTGGCAGCAAGATTTAACCCTTTTACCACCTGGCAGCAAAATTTAACCTGTTAACTACCTGGCAGCAAGATTTAAGCTGTTTACCACCTGGCAGCAAGATTTAACCCGTTTACCACCTGGCAGCAAGATTTAACCCTTTTACCACCTGGCAGCAAGATTTAACCCGTTTACTACCTGGCAGCAAGATTTAACCAGTTTACCACCTGGCAGCAAGATTTATCCCTTTTACCACCTGGCAGCAAGATTTAACCCCTTTTTTCCACCTGGCAGCTAGATTTAACCCTTTTTATTACGTGGCAGCAAGATTTAGCCCTTTTACCACCTGGCAGCAAGATTTAACCCCTTTTTTCCACCTGGCAGCAAGATTTAACCCTTTTACCACCTGGCAGCAAGATTTAACCGCTTTTTTCCACCTGGCAGCAAGATTTAACCCTTTTTTAAACGTGGCAGCAAGATTTAACCGTTTTAACACCTGACAGCAAGATTTAACCCCTTTTTACCACCTGGCAGCAAGATTTAACCCTTTTACAAACTAGCAGCAAGATTTAACCCCTTTTTTCCATCTGACAGCAAGATTTAACCATTTTTTTCACCTGGCAGCAAGATTTAACCCTTTTACCACATGGCAGCAAGACTTATCCCCTTTTTTCCACATGGCAGCAAGATTTAACCCGATTACCACCTTGCAGCAAGATTTAACCCTTTTCCCACCTGGCAGCAGGATTTAACCCTTTACTACCTGGCAGCAAGATTTAAGCCGTTTACCACCTGGCAGCAAGATTTAACCTGTTTACCACCTGGCAGCAAGATTTAACCCTTTTACCATCTGTCAGCAATATTTAACCCTTTTACTACCTGGCAGCAAGATTTAACCCTTTTACCACCTGGCAGCAAGATTTACCCCTTTTTTTTACCTGGCAGCAAGATTTAAGCCATTTACCACATGGCAGCAATATTTAATCCGTTTACCACCTGGCAGCAAGATTTAACCCTTTTACCACCTGGCAGCAAAATTTAACCTGTTAACTACCTGGCAGAAAGATTTAAGCCGTTTACCATCTGGCAGCAAGATTTAACCCTTTTTTTCACGTGGCAGTAACATTTAACCCTTTTTCCAACTGGCAGCAAGATTTAACTCCTTTTTACCACCTGGCAGCAAGATTTAACCCTTTTACCACCTAGCAGCAAGATTTAACCCCTTTTTTCCACCTGGCAGTAAGATTTAACCCTTTTTTTTCACCTGGCAGCAAGATTTAACCTGTTTACCACCTTGCAGCAAGATTTAAGCCGTTTACCACCTGGCAGCAAGATTTAACCCTTCTCCCACCTGGCAGCAGGATTTAACCCTTTACTACCTGGCAGAAAGATTTAAGCCGTTTACCACCTGGCAGCAAGATTTAACCTGTTTACCACCTGGCAGCAAGATTTAAGCCTTTTACCACCTGTCAGCAATATTTAACCCTTTTACTACCTGGCAGCAAGATTTAACCCTTTTACCACCTGGCAGCAAGATTTACCCCTTTTTTCTACCTGGCAGCAAGATTTAAGCCATTTACCACATGGCAGCAATATTTAATCCGTTTACCACCTGGCAGCAAGATTTAACCCTTTTACCACCTGGCAGCAAAATTTAACCTGTTAACTACCTGGCAGCAAGATTTAAGCTGTTTACCACCTGGCAGCAAGATTTAACCCGTTTACCACCTGGCAGCAAGATTTAACCCTTTTACCACCTGGCAGCAAGATTTAACCCGTTTACTACCTGGCAGCAAGATTTAACCAGTTTACCACCTGGCAGCAAGATTTATCCCTTTTACCACCTGGCAGCAAGATTTAACCCCTTTTTTCCACCTGGCAGCTAGATTTAACCCTTTTTATTACGTGGCAGCAAGATTTAGCCCTTTTACCACCTGGCAGCAAGATTTAACCCCTTTTTTCCACCTGGCAGCAAGATTTAACCCTTTTACCACCTGGCAGCAAGATTTAACCGCTTTTTTCCACCTGGCAGCAAGATTTAACCCTTTTTTAAACGTGGCAGCAAGATTTAACCGTTTTAACACCTGACAGCAAGATTTAACCCCTTTTTACCACCTGGCAGCAAGATTTAACCCTTTTACAAACTAGCAGCAAGATTTAACCCCTTTTTTCCATCTGACAGCAAGATTTAACCATTTTTTTCACCTGGCAGCAAGATTTAACCCTTTTACCACATGGCAGCAAGACTTATCCCCTTTTTTCCACATGGCAGCAAGATTTAACCCGATTACCACCTTGCAGCAAGATTTAACCCTTTTCCCACCTGGCAGCAGGATTTAACCCTTTACTACCTGGCAGCAAGATTTAACCCTTTTACCACCTGGCAGCAAGATTTACCCCTTTTTTTTACCTGGCAGCAAGATTTAAGCCATTTACCACATGGCAGCAATATTTAATCCGTTTACCACCTGGCAGCAAGATTTAACCCTTTTACCACCTGGCAGCAAAATTTAACCTGTTAACTACCTGGCAGAAAGATTTAACCCATTTACCACCTGGCAGCAAGAATTAATCCTTTTTTTTCCAGCTGGCAGCAAGATGTAACCGCCTTTTTACACCTGACAGCAATATTTAACCCGTTTACCACCTGGCAGCAAGATTTAACCCACTTTCCGCCTGGCAGTAAGATTTAATCCTTTTTTTTCCACCTGGCAGCAAGATTTAACCCTTTTTTCTACATGGCAGCAAAATTTAAGCCGTTTACCAACTGGCAGCAAGATTTAGCCCATTTTTCTAGCTGGCAGCTAAATTTAACCCGTTTACCAACTGGCAGCAAGATTTAACCCTTTTACCACCTGGCAGCAAGATTTAACCCTTTTACTACCTGGCAGCAAGATGTAACCCTTTTTTCTACCTGGCAGCAAGATTTAAGCCATTTACCACATGGCAGCAAGATTTAATCCGTTTACCACCTGGCAGCAAGATTTAACCCTTTTACCACCTGGCAGCAAAATTTAACCTGTTAACTACCTGGCAGCAAGATTTAAGCTGTTTACCACCTGGCAGCAAGATTTAACCCGTTTACCACCTGGCAGCAAGATTTAACCCTTTTACCACCTGGCAGCAAGATTTAACCCGTTTACTACCTGGCAGCAAGATTTAACCAGTTTACCACCTGGCAGCAAGATTTATCCCTTTTACCACCTGGCAGCAAGATTTAACCCCTTTTTTCCACCTGGCAGCTAGATTTAACCCTTTTTATTACGTGGCAGCAAGATTTAGCCCTTTTACCACCTGGCAGCAAGATTTAACCCCTTTTTTCCACCTGGCAGCAAGATTTAACCCTTTTACCACCTGGCAGCAAGATTTAACCGCTTTTTTCCACCTGGCAGCAAGATTTAACCCTTTTTTAAACGTGGCAGCAAGATTTAACCGTTTTAACACCTGACAGCAAGATTTAACCCCTTTTTACCACCTGGCAGCAAGATTTAACCCTTTTACCACATGGCAGCAAGACTTATCCCCTTTTTTCCACATGGCAGCAAGATTTAACCCGATTACCACCTTGCAGCAAGATTTAACCCTTTTCCCACCTGGCAGCAGGATTTAACCCTTTACTACCTGGCAGCAAGATTTAAGCCGTTTACCACCTGGCAGCAAGATTTAACCTGTTTACCACCTGGCAGCAAGATTTAACCCTTTTACCATCTGTCAGCAATATTTAACCCTTTTACTACCTGGCAGCAAGATTTAACCCTTTTACCACCTGGCAGCAAGATTTACCCCTTTTTTTTACCTGGCAGAAAGATTTAAGCCATTTACCACATGGCAGCAATATTTAATCCGTTTACCACCTGGCAGCAAGATTTAACCCTTTTACCACCTGGCAGCAAAATTTAACCTGTTAACTACCTGGCAGAAAGATTTAAGCCGTTTACCATCTGGCAGCAAGATTTAACCCTTTTTTTCACGTGGCAGTAACATTTAACCCTTTTTCCAACTGGCAGCAAGATTTAACTCCTTTTTACCACCTGGCAGCAAGATTTAACCCTTTTACCACCTAGCAGCAAGATTTAACCCCTTTTTTCCACCTGTCAGCAATATTTAACCCTTTTACTACCTGGCAGCAAGATTTAACCCTTTTACCACCTGGCAGCAAGATTTACCCCTTTTTTCTACCTGGCAGCAAGATTTAAGCCATTTACCACATGGCAGCAATATTTAATCCGTTTACCACCTGGCAGCAAGATTTAACCCTTTTACCACCTGGCAGCAAAATTTAACCTGTTAACTACCTGGCAGAAAGATTTAAGCCGTTTACCATCTGGCAGCAAGATTTAACCCTTTTTTTCACGTGGCAGTAAGATTTAACCCTTTTTCCAACTGGCAGCAAGATTTAACTCCTTTTTACCACCTGGCAGCAAGATTTAACCCTTTTACCACCTAGCAGCAAGATTTAACCCCTTTTTTCCACCTGGCAGCAAGATGTAACCCTTTTTTTCACCTGGCAGCAAGATTTAACCTGTTTACCACCTTGCAGCAAGATTTAAGCCGTTTACCACCTGGCAGCAAGATTTAACCCTTCTCTCACCTGGCAGCAGGATTTAACCCTTTACTACCTGGCAGCAAGATTTAAGCCGTTTACCACCTGGCAGCAAGATTTATCCCTTTTACCACCTGGCAGCAAGATTTAACCCCTTTTTTCCACCTGGCAGCTAGATTTAACCCTTTTTATTACGTGGCAGCAAGATTTAGCCCTTTTACCACCTGGCAGCAAGATTTAACCCCTTTTTTCCACCTGGCAGCAAGATTTAACCCTTTTACCACCTGGCAGCAAGATTTAACCGCTTTTTTCCACCTGGCAGCAAGATTTAACCCTTTTTTAAACGTGGCAGCAAGATTTAACCGTTTTAACACCTGACAGCAAGATTTAACCCCTTTTTACCACCTGGCAGCAAGATTTAACCCTTTTACAAACTAGCAGCAAGATTTAACCCCTTTTTTCCATCTGACAGCAAGATTTAACCATTTTTTTCACCTGGCAGCAAGATTTAACCCTTTTACCACATGGCAGCAAGACTTATCCCCTTTTTTCCACATGGCAGCAAGATTTAACCCGATTACCACCTTGCAGCAAGATTTAACCCTTTTCCCACCTGGCAGCAGGATTTAACCCTTTACTACCTGGCAGCAAGATTTAAGCCGTTTACCACCTGGCAGCAAGATTTAACCTGTTTACCACCTGGCAGCAAGATTTAACCCTTTTACCATCTGTCAGCAATATTTAACCCTTTTACTACCTGGCAGCAAGATTTAACCCTTTTACCACCTGGCAGCAAGATTTACCCCTTTTTTTTACCTGGCAGCAAGATTTAAGCCATTTACCACATGGCAGCAATATTTAATCCGTTTACCACCTGGCAGCAAGATTTAACCCTTTTACCACCTGGCAGCAAAATTTAACCTGTTAACTACCTGGCAGAAAGATTTAAGCCGTTTACCATCTGGCAGCAAGATTTAACCCTTTTTTTCACGTGGCAGTAACATTTAACCCTTTTTCCAACTGGCAGCAAGATTTAACTCCTTTTTACCACCTGGCAGCAAGATTTAACCCTTTTACCACCTAGCAGCAAGATTTAACCCCTTTTTTCCACCTGGCAGTAAGATTTAACCCTTTTTTTTCACCTGGCAGCAAGATTTAACCTGTTTACCACCTTGCAGCAAGATTTAAGCCGTTTACCACCTGGCAGCAAGATTTAACCCTTCTCCCACCTGGCAGCAGGATTTAACCCTTTACTACCTGGCAGAAAGATTTAAGCCGTTTACCACCTGGCAGCAAGATTTAACCTGTTTACCACCTGGCAGCAAGATTTAACCCTTTTACCACCTGTCAGCAATATTTAACCCTTTTACTACCTGGCAGCAAGATTTAACCCTTTTACCACCTGGCAGCAAGATTTACCCCTTTTTTCTACCTGGCAGCAAGATTTAAGCCATTTACCACATGGCAGCAATATTTAATCCGTTTACCACCTGGCAGCAAGATTTAACCCTTTTACCACCTGGCAGCAAAATTTAACCTGTTAACTACCTGGCAGAAAGATTTAAGCCGTTTACCATCTGGCAGCAAGATTTAACCCTTTTTTTCACGTGGCAGTAAGATTTAACCCTTTTTCCAACTGGCAGCAAGATTTAACTCCTTTTTACCACCTGGCAGCAAGATTTAACCCTTTTACCACCTAGCAGCAAGATTTAACCCCTTTTTTCCACCTGGCAGCAAGATTTAACCCTTTTTTTTCACCTGGCAGCAAGATTTAACCTGTTTACCACCTTGCAGCAAGATTTAAGCCGTTTACCACCTGGCAGCAAGATTTAACCCTTCTCCCACCTGGCAGCAGGATTTAACCCTTTACTACCTGGCAGCAAGATTTAAGCCGTTTACCACCTGGCAGCAAGATTTAACCTGTTTACCACCTGGCAGCAAGATTTAACCCTTTTACCACCAGGCAGCAAGAATTAATCCTTTTTTTTCCAGCTGGCAGCAAGATGTAACCGCCTTTTTACACCTGACAGCAATATTTAACCCGTTTACCACCTGGCAGCAAGATTTAACCCACTTTCCGCCTGGCAGTAAGATTTAATCCTTTTTTTTCCACCTGGCAGCAAGATTTAACCCTTTTTTCTACATGGCAGCAAAATTTAAGCCGTTTACCAACTGGCAGCAAGATTTAGCCCATTTTTCTAGCTGGCAGCTAAATTTAACCCGTTTACCAACTGGCAGCAAGATTTAACCCTTTTACCACCTGGCAGCAAGATTTAACCCTTTTACTACCTGGCAGCAAGATGTAACCCTTTTTTCTACCTGGCAGCAAGATTTAAGCCATTTACCACATGGCAGCAAGATTTAATCCGTTTACCACCTGGCAGCAAGATTTAACCCTTTTACCACCTGGCAGCAAAATTTAACCTGTTAACTACCTGGCAGCAAGATTTAAGCTGTTTACCACCTGGCAGCAAGATTTAACCCGTTTACCACCTGGCAGCAAGATTTAACCCTTTTACCACCTGGCAGCAAGATTTAACCCGTTTACTACCTGGCAGCAAGATTTAACCAGTTTACCACCTGGCAGCAAGATTTATCCCTTTTACCACCTGGCAGCAAGATTTAACCCCTTTTTTCCACCTGGCAGCTAGATTTAACCCTTTTTATTACGTGGCAGCAAGATTTAGCCCTTTTACCACCTGGCAGCAAGATTTAACCCCTTTTTTCCACCTGGCAGCAAGATTTAACCCTTTTACCACCTGGCAGCAAGATTTAACCGCTTTTTTCCACCTGGCAGCAAGATTTAACCCTTTTTTAAACGTGGCAGCAAGATTTAACCGTTTTAACACCTGACAGCAAGATTTAACCCCTTTTTACCACCTGGCAGCAAGATTTAACCCTTTTACAAACTAGCAGCAAGATTTAACCCCTTTTTTCCATCTGACAGCAAGATTTAACCATTTTTTTCACCTGGCAGCAAGATTTAACCCTTTTACCACATGGCAGCAAGACTTATCCCCTTTTTTCCACATGGCAGCAAGATTTAACCCGATTACCACCTTGCAGCAAGATTTAACCCTTTTCCCACCTGGCAGCAGGATTTAACCCTTTACTACCTGGCAGCAAGATTTAAGCCGTTTACCACCTGGCAGCAAGATTTAACCTGTTTACCACCTGGCAGCAAGATTTAACCCTTTTACCATCTGTCAGCAATATTTAACCCTTTTACTACCTGGCAGCAAGATTTAACCCTTTTACCACCTGGCAGCAAGATTTACCCCTTTTTTTTACCTGGCAGCAAGATTTAAGCCATTTACCACATGGCAGCAATATTTAATCCGTTTACCACCTGGCAGCAAGATTTAACCCTTTTACCACCTGGCAGCAAAATTTAACCTGTTAACTACCTGGCAGAAAGATTTAAGCCGTTTACCATCTGGCAGCAAGATTTAACCCTTTTTTTCACGTGGCAGTAACATTTAACCCTTTTTCCAACTGGCAGCAAGATTTAACTCCTTTTTACCACCTGGCAGCAAGATTTAACCCTTTTACCACCTAGCAGCAAGATTTAACCCCTTTTTTCCACCTGTCAGCAATATTTAACCCTTTTACTACCTGGCAGCAAGATTTAACCCTTTTACCACCTGGCAGCAAGATTTACCCCTTTTTTCTACCTGGCAGCAAGATTTAAGCCATTTACCACATGGCAGCAATATTTAATCCGTTTACCACCTGGCAGCAAGATTTAACCCTTTTACCACCTGGCAGCAAAATTTAACCTGTTAACTACCTGGCAGAAAGATTTAAGCCGTTTACCATCTGGCAGCAAGATTTAACCCTTTTTTTCACGTGGCAGTAAGATTTAACCCTTTTTCCAACTGGCAGCAAGATTTAACTCCTTTTTACCACCTGGCAGCAAGATTTAACCCTTTTACCACCTAGCAGCAAGATTTAACCCCTTTTTTCCACCTGGCAGCAAGATGTAACCCTTTTTTTTCACCTGGCAGCAAGATTTAACCTGTTTACCACCTTGCAGCAAGATTTAAGCCGTTTACCACCTGGCAGCAAGATTTAACCCTTCTCCCACCTGGCAGCAGGATTTAACCCTTTACTACCTGGCAGCAAGATTTAAGCCGTTTACCACCTGGCAGCAAGATTTATCCCTTTTACCACCTGGCAGCAAGATTTAACCCCTTTTTTCCACCTGGCAGCTAGATTTAACCCTTTTTATTACGTGGCAGCAAGATTTAGCCCTTTTACCACCTGGCAGCAAGATTTAACCCCTTTTTTCCACCTGGCAGCAAGATTTAACCCTTTTACCACCTGGCAGCAAGATTTAACCGCTTTTTTCCACCTGGCAGCAAGATTTAACCCTTTTTTAAACGTGGCAGCAAGATTTAACCGTTTTAACACCTGACAGCAAGATTTAACCCCTTTTTACCACCTGGCAGCAAGATTTAACCCTTTTACAAACTAGCAGCAAGATTTAACCCCTTTTTTCCATCTGACAGCAAGATTTAACCATTTTTTTCACCTGGCAGCAAGATTTAACCCTTTTACCACATGGCAGCAAGACTTATCCCCTTTTTTCCACATGGCAGCAAGATTTAACCCGATTACCACCTTGCAGCAAGATTTAACCCTTTTCCCACCTGGCAGCAGGATTTAACCCTTTACTACCTGGCAGCAAGATTTAAGCCGTTTACCACCTGGCAGCAAGATTTAACCTGTTTACCACCTGGCAGCAAGATTTAACCCTTTTACCATCTGTCAGCAATATTTAACCCTTTTACTACCTGGCAGCAAGATTTAACCCTTTTACCACCTGGCAGCAAGATTTACCCCTTTTTTTTACCTGGCAGCAAGATTTAAGCCATTTACCACATGGCAGCAATATTTAATCCGTTTACCACCTGGCAGCAAGATTTAACCCTTTTACCACCTGGCAGCAAAATTTAACCTGTTAACTACCTGGCAGAAAGATTTAAGCCGTTTACCATCTGGCAGCAAGATTTAACCCTTTTTTTCACGTGGCAGTAACATTTAACCCTTTTTCCAACTGGCAGCAAGATTTAACTCCTTTTTACCACCTGGCAGCAAGATTTAACCCTTTTACCACCTAGCAGCAAGATTTAACCCCTTTTTTCCACCTGGCAGTAAGATTTAACCCTTTTTTTTCACCTGGCAGCAAGATTTAACCTGTTTACCACCTTGCAGCAAGATTTAAGCCGTTTACCACCTGGCAGCAAGATTTAACCCTTCTCCCACCTGGCAGCAGGATTTAACCCTTTACTACCTGGCAGAAAGATTTAAGCCGTTTACCACCTGGCAGCAAGATTTAACCTGTTTACCACCTGGCAGCAAGATTTAACCCTTTTACCACCTGTCAGCAATATTTAACCCTTTTACTACCTGGCAGCAAGATTTAACCCTTTTACCACCTGGCAGCAAGATTTACCCCTTTTTTCTACCTGGCAGCAAGATTTAAGCCATTTACCACATGGCAGCAATATTTAATCCGTTTACCACCTGGCAGCAAGATTTAACCCTTTTACCACCTGGCAGCAAAATTTAACCTGTTAACTACCTGGCAGAAAGATTTAAGCCGTTTACCATCTGGCAGCAAGATTTAACCCTTTTTTTCACGTGGCAGTAAGATTTAACCCTTTTTCCAACTGGCAGCAAGATTTAACTCCTTTTTACCACCTGGCAGCAAGATTTAACCCTTTTACCACCTAGCAGCAAGATTTAACCCCTTTTTTCCACCTGGCAGCAAGATTTAACCCTTTTTTTTCACCTGGCAGCAAGATTTAACCTGTTTACCACCTTGCAGCAAGATTTAAGCCGTTTACCACCTGGCAGCAAGATTTAACCCTTCTCCCACCTGGCAGCAGGATTTAACCCTTTACTACCTGGCAGCAAGATTTAAGCCGTTTACCACCTGGCAGCAAGATTTAACCTGTTTACCACCTGGCAGCAAGATTTAACCCTTTTACCACCAGGCAGCAAGAATTAATCCTTTTTTTTCCAGCTGGCAGCAAGATGTAACCGCCTTTTTACACCTGACAGCAATATTTAACCCGTTTACCACCTGGCAGCAAGATTTAACCCACTTTCCGCCTGGCAGTAAGATTTAATCCTTTTTTTTCCACCTGGCAGCAAGATTTAACCCTTTTTTCTACATGGCAGCAAAATTTAAGCCGTTTACCAACTGGCAGCAAGATTTAGCCCATTTTTCTAGCTGGCAGCTAAATTTAACCCGTTTACCAACTGGCAGCAAGATTTAACCCTTTTACCACCTGGCAGCAAGATTTAACCCTTTTACTACCTGGCAGCAAGATGTAACCCTTTTTTCTACCTGGCAGCAAGATTTAAGCCATTTACCACATGGCAGCAAGATTTAATCCGTTTACCACCTGGCAGCAAGATTTAACCCTTTTACCACCTGGCAGCAAAATTTAACCTGTTAACTACCTGGCAGCAAGATTTAAGCTGTTTACCACCTGGCAGCAAGATTTAACCCGTTTACCACCTGGCAGCAAGATTTAACCCTTTTACCACCTGGCAGCAAGATTTAACCCGTTTACTACCTGGCAGCAAGATTTAACCAGTTTACCACCTGGCAGCAAGATTTATCCCTTTTACCACCTGGCAGCAAGATTTAACCCCTTTTTTCCACCTGGCAGCTAGATTTAACCCTTTTTATTACGTGGCAGCAAGATTTAGCCCTTTTACCACCTGGCAGCAAGATTTAACCCCTTTTTTCCACCTGGCAGCAAGATTTAACCCTTTTACCACCTGGCAGCAAGATTTAACCGCTTTTTTCCACCTGGCAGCAAGATTTAACCCTTTTTTAAACGTGGCAGCAAGATTTAACCGTTTTAACACCTGACAGCAAGATTTAACCCCTTTTTACCACCTGGCAGCAAGATTTAACCCTTTTACAAACTAGCAGCAAGATTTAACCCCTTTTTTCCATCTGACAGCAAGATTTAACCATTTTTTTCACCTGGCAGCAAGATTTAACCCTTTTACCACATGGCAGCAAGACTTATCCCCTTTTTTCCACATGGCAGCAAGATTTAACCCGATTACCACCTTGCAGCAAGATTTAACCCTTTTCCCACCTGGCAGCAGGATTTAACCCTTTACTACCTGGCAGCAAGATTTAAGCCGTTTACCACCTGGCAGCAAGATTTAACCTGTTTACCACCTGGCAGCAAGATTTAACCCTTTTACCATCTGTCAGCAATATTTAACCCTTTTACTACCTGGCAGCAAGATTTAACCCTTTTACCACCTGGCAGCAAGATTTACCCCTTTTTTTTACCTGGCAGCAAGATTTAAGCCATTTACCACATGGCAGCAATATTTAATCCGTTTACCACCTGGCAGCAAGATTTAACCCTTTTACCACCTGGCAGCAAAATTTAACCTGTTAACTACCTGGCAGAAAGATTTAAGCCGTTTACCATCTGGCAGCAAGATTTAACCCTTTTTTTCACGTGGCAGTAACATTTAACCCTTTTTCCAACTGGCAGCAAGATTTAACTCCTTTTTACCACCTGGCAGCAAGATTTAACCCTTTTACCACCTAGCAGCAAGATTTAACCCCTTTTTTCCACCTGGCAGTAAGATTTAACCCTTTTTTTTCACCTGGCAGCAAGATTTAACCTGTTTACCACCTTGCAGCAAGATTTAAGCCGTTTACCACCTGGCAGCAAGATTTAACCCTTCTCCCACCTGGCAGCAGGATTTAACCCTTTACTACCTGGCAGAAAGATTTAAGCCGTTTACCACCTGGCAGCAAGATTTAACCTGTTTACCACCTGGCAGCAAGATTTAACCCTTTTACCACCTGTCAGCAATATTTAACCCTTTTACTACCTGGCAGCAAGATTTAACCCTTTTACCACCTGGCAGCAAGATTTACCCCTTTTTTCTACCTGGCAGCAAGATTTAAGCCATTTACCACATGGCAGCAATATTTAATCCGTTTACCACCTGGCAGCAAGATTTAACCCTTTTACCACCTGGCAGCAAAATTTAACCTGTTAACTACCTGGCAGCAAGATTTAAGCTGTTTACCACCTGGCAGCAAGATTTAACCCGTTTACCACCTGGCAGCAAGATTTAACCCTTTTACCACCTGGCAGCAAGATTTAACCCGTTTACTACCTGGCAGCAAGATTTAACCAGTTTACCACCTGGCAGCAAGATTTATCCCTTTTACCACCTGGCAGCAAGATTTAACCCCTTTTTTCCACCTGGCAGCTAGATTTAACCCTTTTTATTACGTGGCAGCAAGATTTAGCCCTTTTACCACCTGGCAGCAAGATTTAACCCCTTTTTTCCACCTGGCAGCAAGATTTAACCCTTTTACCACCTGGCAGCAAGATTTAACCGCTTTTTTCCACCTGGCAGCAAGATTTAACCCTTTTTTAAACGTGGCAGCAAGATTTAACCGTTTTAACACCTGACAGCAAGATTTAACCCCTTTTTACCACCTGGCAGCAAGATTTAACCCTTTTACAAACTAGCAGCAAGATTTAACCCCTTTTTTCCATCTGACAGCAAGATTTAACCATTTTTTTCACCTGGCAGCAAGATTTAACCCTTTTACCACATGGCAGCAAGACTTATCCCCTTTTTTCCACATGGCAGCAAGATTTAACCCGATTACCACCTTGCAGCAAGATTTAACCCTTTTCCCACCTGGCAGCAGGATTTAACCCTTTACTACCTGGCAGCAAGATTTAACCCTTTTACCACCTGGCAGCAAGATTTACCCCTTTTTTTTACCTGGCAGCAAGATTTAAGCCATTTACCACATGGCAGCAATATTTAATCCGTTTACCACCTGGCAGCAAGATTTAACCCTTTTACCACCTGGCAGCAAAATTTAACCTGTTAACTACCTGGCAGAAAGATTTAACCCATTTACCACCTGGCAGCAAGAATTAATCCTTTTTTTTCCAGCTGGCAGCAAGATGTAACCGCCTTTTTACACCTGACAGCAATATTTAACCCGTTTACCACCTGGCAGCAAGATTTAACCCACTTTCCGCCTGGCAGTAAGATTTAATCCTTTTTTTTCCACCTGGCAGCAAGATTTAACCCTTTTTTCTACATGGCAGCAAAATTTAAGCCGTTTACCAACTGGCAGCAAGATTTAGCCCATTTTTCTAGCTGGCAGCTAAATTTAACCCGTTTACCAACTGGCAGCAAGATTTAACCCTTTTACCACCTGGCAGCAAGATTTAACCCTTTTACTACCTGGCAGCAAGATGTAACCCTTTTTTCTACCTGGCAGCAAGATTTAAGCCATTTACCACATGGCAGCAAGATTTAATCCGTTTACCACCTGGCAGCAAGATTTAACCCTTTTACCACCTGGCAGCAAAATTTAACCTGTTAACTACCTGGCAGCAAGATTTAAGCTGTTTACCACCTGGCAGCAAGATTTAACCCGTTTACCACCTGGCAGCAAGATTTAACCCTTTTACCACCTGGCAGCAAGATTTAACCCGTTTACTACCTGGCAGCAAGATTTAACCAGTTTACCACCTGGCAGCAAGATTTATCCCTTTTACCACCTGGCAGCAAGATTTAACCCCTTTTTTCCACCTGGCAGCTAGATTTAACCCTTTTTATTACGTGGCAGCAAGATTTAGCCCTTTTACCACCTGGCAGCAAGATTTAACCCCTTTTTTCCACCTGGCAGCAAGATTTAACCCTTTTACCACCTGGCAGCAAGATTTAACCGCTTTTTTCCACCTGGCAGCAAGATTTAACCCTTTTTTAAACGTGGCAGCAAGATTTAACCGTTTTAACACCTGACAGCAAGATTTAACCCCTTTTTACCACCTGGCAGCAAGATTTAACCCTTTTACAAACTAGCAGCAAGATTTAACCCCTTTTTTCCATCTGACAGCAAGATTTAACCATTTTTTTCACCTGGCAGCAAGATTTAACCCTTTTACCACATGGCAGCAAGACTTATCCCCTTTTTTCCACATGGCAGCAAGATTTAACCCGATTACCACCTTGCAGCAAGATTTAACCCTTTTCCCACCTGGCAGCAGGATTTAACCCTTTACTACCTGGCAGCAAGATTTAAGCCGTTTACCACCTGGCAGCAAGATTTAACCTGTTTACCACCTGGCAGCAAGATTTAACCCTTTTACCATCTGTCAGCAATATTTAACCCTTTTACTACCTGGCAGCAAGATTTAACCCTTTTACCACCTGGCAGCAAGATTTACCCCTTTTTTTTACCTGGCAGCAAGATTTAAGCCATTTACCACATGGCAGCAATATTTAATCCGTTTACCACCTGGCAGCAAGATTTAACCCTTTTACCACCTGGCAGCAAAATTTAACCTGTTAACTACCTGGCAGAAAGATTTAAGCCGTTTACCATCTGGCAGCAAGATTTAACCCTTTTTTTCACGTGGCAGTAACATTTAACCCTTTTTCCAACTGGCAGCAAGATTTAACTCCTTTTTACCACCTGGCAGCAAGATTTAACCCTTTTACCACCTAGCAGCAAGATTTAACCCCTTTTTTCCACCTGGCAGTAAGATTTAACCCTTTTTTTTCACCTGGCAGCAAGATTTAACCTGTTTACCACCTTGCAGCAAGATTTAAGCCGTTTACCACCTGGCAGCAAGATTTAACCCTTCTCCCACCTGGCAGCAGGATTTAACCCTTTACTACCTGGCAGAAAGAT
Organism: Phyllobates terribilis; assembly: GCF_046119375.1. Classification (NCBI taxonomy): domain Eukaryota; kingdom Metazoa; phylum Chordata; class Amphibia; order Anura; family Dendrobatidae; genus Phyllobates; species Phyllobates terribilis. The sequence goes on from NW_027365397.1 coordinate 66,461, forward strand.
TTAAGCCGTTTACCACCTGGCAGCAAGATTTAACCTGTTTACCACCTGGCAGCAAGATTTAACCCTTTTACCACCTGTCAGCAATATTTAACCCTTTTACTACCTGGCAGCAAGATTTAACCCTTTTACCACCTGGCAGCAAGATTTACCCCTTTTTTCTACCTGGCAGCAAGATTTAAGCCATTTACCACATGGCAGCAATATTTAATCCGTTTACCACCTGGCAGCAAGATTTAACCCTTTTACCACCTGGCAGCAAAATTTAACCTGTTAACTACCTGGCAGCAAGATTTAAGCTGTTTACCACCTGGCAGCAAGATTTAACCCGTTTACCACCTGGCAGCAAGATTTAACCCTTTTACCACCTGGCAGCAAGATTTAACCCGTTTACTACCTGGCAGCAAGATTTAACCAGTTTACCACCTGGCAGCAAGATTTATCCCTTTTACCACCTGGCAGCAAGATTTAACCCCTTTTTTCCACCTGGCAGCTAGATTTAACCCTTTTTATTACGTGGCAGCAAGATTTAGCCCTTTTACCACCTGGCAGCAAGATTTAACCCCTTTTTTCCACCTGGCAGCAAGATTTAACCCTTTTACCACCTGGCAGCAAGATTTAACCGCTTTTTTCCACCTGGCAGCAAGATTTAACCCTTTTTTAAACGTGGCAGCAAGATTTAACCGTTTTAACACCTGACAGCAAGATTTAACCCCTTTTTACCACCTGGCAGCAAGATTTAACCCTTTTACAAACTAGCAGCAAGATTTAACCCCTTTTTTCCATCTGACAGCAAGATTTAACCATTTTTTTCACCTGGCAGCAAGATTTAACCCTTTTACCACATGGCAGCAAGACTTATCCCCTTTTTTCCACATGGCAGCAAGATTTAACCCGATTACCACCTTGCAGCAAGATTTAACCCTTTTCCCACCTGGCAGCAGGATTTAACCCTTTACTACCTGGCAGCAAGATTTAACCCTTTTACCACCTGGCAGCAAGATTTACCCCTTTTTTTTACCTGGCAGCAAGATTTAAGCCATTTACCACATGGCAGCAATATTTAATCCGTTTACCACCTGGCAGCAAGATTTAACCCTTTTACCACCTGGCAGCAAAATTTAACCTGTTAACTACCTGGCAGAAAGATTTAACCCATTTACCACCTGGCAGCAAGAATTAATCCTTTTTTTTCCAGCTGGCAGCAAGATGTAACCGCCTTTTTACACCTGACAGCAATATTTAACCCGTTTACCACCTGGCAGCAAGATTTAACCCACTTTCCGCCTGGCAGTAAGATTTAATCCTTTTTTTTCCACCTGGCAGCAAGATTTAACCCTTTTTTCTACATGGCAGCAAAATTTAAGCCGTTTACCAACTGGCAGCAAGATTTAGCCCATTTTTCTAGCTGGCAGCTAAATTTAACCCGTTTACCAACTGGCAGCAAGATTTAACCCTTTTACCACCTGGCAGCAAGATTTAACCCTTTTACTACCTGGCAGCAAGATGTAACCCTTTTTTCTACCTGGCAGCAAGATTTAAGCCATTTACCACATGGCAGCAAGATTTAATCCGTTTACCACCTGGCAGCAAGATTTAACCCTTTTACCACCTGGCAGCAAAATTTAACCTGTTAACTACCTGGCAGCAAGATTTAAGCTGTTTACCACCTGGCAGCAAGATTTAACCCGTTTACCACCTGGCAGCAAGATTTAACCCTTTTACCACCTGGCAGCAAGATTTAACCCGTTTACTACCTGGCAGCAAGATTTAACCAGTTTACCACCTGGCAGCAAGATTTATCCCTTTTACCACCTGGCAGCAAGATTTAACCCCTTTTTTCCACCTGGCAGCTAGATTTAACCCTTTTTATTACGTGGCAGCAAGATTTAGCCCTTTTACCACCTGGCAGCAAGATTTAACCCCTTTTTTCCACCTGGCAGCAAGATTTAACCCTTTTACCACCTGGCAGCAAGATTTAACCGCTTTTTTCCACCTGGCAGCAAGATTTAACCCTTTTTTAAACGTGGCAGCAAGATTTAACCGTTTTAACACCTGACAGCAAGATTTAACCCCTTTTTACCACCTGGCAGCAAGATTTAACCCTTTTACAAACTAGCAGCAAGATTTAACCCCTTTTTTCCATCTGACAGCAAGATTTAACCATTTTTTTCACCTGGCAGCAAGATTTAACCCTTTTACCACATGGCAGCAAGACTTATCCCCTTTTTTCCACATGGCAGCAAGATTTAACCCGATTACCACCTTGCAGCAAGATTTAACCCTTTTCCCACCTGGCAGCAGGATTTAACCCTTTACTACCTGGCAGCAAGATTTAAGCCGTTTACCACCTGGCAGCAAGATTTAACCTGTTTACCACCTGGCAGCAAGATTTAACCCTTTTACCATCTGTCAGCAATATTTAACCCTTTTACTACCTGGCAGCAAGATTTAACCCTTTTACCACCTGGCAGCAAGATTTACCCCTTTTTTTTACCTGGCAGCAAGATTTAAGCCATTTACCACATGGCAGCAATATTTAATCCGTTTACCACCTGGCAGCAAGATTTAACCCTTTTACCACCTGGCAGCAAAATTTAACCTGTTAACTACCTGGCAGAAAGATTTAAGCCGTTTACCATCTGGCAGCAAGATTTAACCCTTTTTTTCACGTGGCAGTAACATTTAACCCTTTTTCCAACTGGCAGCAAGATTTAACTCCTTTTTACCACCTGGCAGCAAGATTTAACCCTTTTACCACCTAGCAGCAAGATTTAACCCCTTTTTTCCACCTGGCAGTAAGATTTAACCCTTTTTTTTCACCTGGCAGCAAGATTTAACCTGTTTACCACCTTGCAGCAAGATTTAAGCCGTTTACCACCTGGCAGCAAGATTTAACCCTTCTCCCACCTGGCAGCAGGATTTAACCCTTTACTACCTGGCAGAAAGATTTAAGCCGTTTACCACCTGGCAGCAAGATTTAACCTGTTTACCACCTGGCAGCAAGATTTAACCCTTTTACCACCTGTCAGCAATATTTAACCCTTTTACTACCTGGCAGCAAGATTTAACCCTTTTACCACCTGGCAGCAAGATTTACCCCTTTTTTCTACCTGGCAGCAAGATTTAAGCCATTTACCACATGGCAGCAATATTTAATCCGTTTACCACCTGGCAGCAAGATTTAACCCTTTTACCACCTGGCAGCAAAATTTAACCTGTTAACTACCTGGCAGCAAGATTTAAGCTGTTTACCACCTGGCAGCAAGATTTAACCCGTTTACCACCTGGCAGCAAGATTTAACCCTTTTACCACCTGGCAGCAAGATTTAACCCGTTTACTACCTGGCAGCAAGATTTAACCAGTTTACCACCTGGCAGCAAGATTTATCCCTTTTACCACCTGGCAGCAAGATTTAACCCCTTTTTTCCACCTGGCAGCTAGATTTAACCCTTTTTATTACGTGGCAGCAAGATTTAGCCCTTTTACCACCTGGCAGCAAGATTTAACCCCTTTTTTCCACCTGGCAGCAAGATTTAACCCTTTTACCACCTGGCAGCAAGATTTAACCGCTTTTTTCCACCTGGCAGCAAGATTTAACCCTTTTTTAAACGTGGCAGCAAGATTTAACCGTTTTAACACCTGACAGCAAGATTTAACCCCTTTTTACCACCTGGCAGCAAGATTTAACCCTTTTACAAACTAGCAGCAAGATTTAACCCCTTTTTTCCATCTGACAGCAAGATTTAACCATTTTTTTCACCTGGCAGCAAGATTTAACCCTTTTACCACATGGCAGCAAGACTTATCCCCTTTTTTCCACATGGCAGCAAGATTTAACCCGATTACCACCTTGCAGCAAGATTTAACCCTTTTCCCACCTGGCAGCAGGATTTAACCCTTTACTACCTGGCAGCAAGATTTAACCCTTTTACCACCTGGCAGCAAGATTTACCCCTTTTTTTTACCTGGCAGCAAGATTTAAGCCATTTACCACATGGCAGCAATATTTAATCCGTTTACCACCTGGCAGCAAGATTTAACCCTTTTACCACCTGGCAGCAAAATTTAACCTGTTAACTACCTGGCAGAAAGATTTAACCCATTTACCACCTGGCAGCAAGAATTAATCCTTTTTTTTCCAGCTGGCAGCAAGATGTAACCGCCTTTTTACACCTGACAGCAATATTTAACCCGTTTACCACCTGGCAGCAAGATTTAACCCACTTTCCGCCTGGCAGTAAGATTTAATCCTTTTTTTTCCACCTGGCAGCAAGATTTAACCCTTTTTTCTACATGGCAGCAAAATTTAAGCCGTTTACCAACTGGCAGCAAGATTTAGCCCATTTTTCTAGCTGGCAGCTAAATTTAACCCGTTTACCAACTGGCAGCAAGATTTAACCCTTTTACCACCTGGCAGCAAGATTTAACCCTTTTACTACCTGGCAGCAAGATGTAACCCTTTTTTCTACCTGGCAGCAAGATTTAAGCCATTTACCACATGGCAGCAAGATTTAATCCGTTTACCACCTGGCAGCAAGATTTAACCCTTTTACCACCTGGCAGCAAAATTTAACCTGTTAACTACCTGGCAGCAAGATTTAAGCTGTTTACCACCTGGCAGCAAGATTTAACCCGTTTACCACCTGGCAGCAAGATTTAACCCTTTTACCACCTGGCAGCAAGATTTAACCCGTTTACTACCTGGCAGCAAGATTTAACCAGTTTACCACCTGGCAGCAAGATTTATCCCTTTTACCACCTGGCAGCAAGATTTAACCCCTTTTTTCCACCTGGCAGCTAGATTTAACCCTTTTTATTACGTGGCAGCAAGATTTAGCCCTTTTACCACCTGGCAGCAAGATTTAACCCCTTTTTTCCACCTGGCAGCAAGATTTAACCCTTTTACCACCTGGCAGCAAGATTTAACCGCTTTTTTCCACCTGGCAGCAAGATTTAACCCTTTTTTAAACGTGGCAGCAAGATTTAACCGTTTTAACACCTGACAGCAAGATTTAACCCCTTTTTACCACCTGGCAGCAAGATTTAACCCTTTTACAAACTAGCAGCAAGATTTAACCCCTTTTTTCCATCTGACAGCAAGATTTAACCATTTTTTTCACCTGGCAGCAAGATTTAACCCTTTTACCACATGGCAGCAAGACTTATCCCCTTTTTTCCACATGGCAGCAAGATTTAACCCGATTACCACCTTGCAGCAAGATTTAACCCTTTTCCCACCTGGCAGCAGGATTTAACCCTTTACAACCTGGCAGCAAGATTTAAGCCGTTTACCACCTGGCAGCAAGATTTAACCTGTTTACCACCTGGCAGCAAGATTTAACCCTTTTACCATCTGTCAGCAATATTTAACCCTTTTACTACCTGGCAGCAAGATTTAACCCTTTTACCACCTGGCAGCAAGATTTACCCCTTTTTTTTACCTGGCAGCAAGATTTAAGCCATTTACCACATGGCAGCAATATTTAATCCGTTTACCACCTGGCAGCAAGATTTAACCCTTTTACCACCTGGCAGCAAAATTTAACCTGTTAACTACCTGGCAGAAAGATTTAAGCCGTTTACCATCTGGCAGCAAGATTTAACCCTTTTTTTCACGTGGCAGTAACATTTAACCCTTTTTCCAACTGGCAGCAAGATTTAACTCCTTTTTACCACCTGGCAGCAAGATTTAACCCTTTTACCACCTAGCAGCAAGATTTAACCCCTTTTTTCCACCTGGCAGTAAGATTTAACCCTTTTTTTTCACCTGGCAGCAAGATTTAACCTGTTTACCACCTTGCAGCAAGATTTAAGCCGTTTACCACCTGGCAGCAAGATTTAACCCTTCTCCCACCTGGCAGCAGGATTTAACCCTTTACTACCTGGCAGAAAGATTTAAGCCGTTTACCACCTGGCAGCAAGATTTAACCTGTTTACCACCTGGCAGCAAGATTTAACCCTTTTACCACCTGTCAGCAATATTTAACCCTTTTACTACCTGGCAGCAAGATTTAACCCTTTTACCACCTGGCAGCAAGATTTACCCCTTTTTTCTACCTGGCAGCAAGATTTAAGCCATTTACCACATGGCAGCAATATTTAATCCGTTTACCACCTGGCAGCAAGATTTAACCCTTTTACCACCTGGCAGCAAAATTTAACCTGTTAACTACCTGGCAGCAAGATTTAAGCTGTTTACCACCTGGCAGCAAGATTTAACCCGTTTACCACCTGGCAGCAAGATTTAACCCTTTTACCACCTGGCAGCAAGATTTAACCCGTTTACTACCTGGCAGCAAGATTTAACCAGTTTACCACCTGGCAGCAAGATTTATCCCTTTTACCACCTGGCAGCAAGATTTAACCCCTTTTTTCCACCTGGCAGCTAGATTTAACCCTTTTTATTACGTGGCAGCAAGATTTAGCCCTTTTACCACCTGGCAGCAAGATTTAACCCCTTTTTTCCACCTGGCAGCAAGATTTAACCCTTTTACCACCTGGCAGCAAGATTTAACCGCTTTTTTCCACCTGGCAGCAAGATTTAACCCTTTTTTAAACGTGGCAGCAAGATTTAACCGTTTTAACACCTGACAGCAAGATTTAACCCCTTTTTACCACCTGGCAGCAAGATTTAACCCTTTTACAAACTAGCAGCAAGATTTAACCCCTTTTTTCCATCTGACAGCAAGATTTAACCATTTTTTTCACCTGGCAGCAAGATTTAACCCTTTTACCACATGGCAGCAAGACTTATCCCCTTTTTTCCACATGGCAGCAAGATTTAACCCGATTACCACCTTGCAGCAAGATTTAACCCTTTTCCCACCTGGCAGCAGGATTTAACCCTTTACTACCTGGCAGCAAGATTTAACCCTTTTACCACCTGGCAGCAAGATTTACCCCTTTTTTTTACCTGGCAGCAAGATTTAAGCCATTTACCACATGGCAGCAATATTTAATCCGTTTACCACCTGGCAGCAAGATTTAACCCTTTTACCACCTGGCAGCAAAATTTAACCTGTTAACTACCTGGCAGAAAGATTTAACCCATTTACCACCTGGCAGCAAGAATTAATCCTTTTTTTTCCAGCTGGCAGCAAGATGTAACCGCCTTTTTACACCTGACAGCAATATTTAACCCGTTTACCACCTGGCAGCAAGATTTAACCCACTTTCCGCCTGGCAGTAAGATTTAATCCTTTTTTTTCCACCTGGCAGCAAGATTTAACCCTTTTTTCTACATGGCAGCAAAATTTAAGCCGTTTACCAACTGGCAGCAAGATTTAGCCCATTTTTCTAGCTGGCAGCTAAATTTAACCCGTTTACCAACTGGCAGCAAGATTTAACCCTTTTACCACCTGGCAGCAAGATTTAACCCTTTTACTACCTGGCAGCAAGATGTAACCCTTTTTTCTACCTGGCAGCAAGATTTAAGCCATTTACCACATGGCAGCAAGATTTAATCCGTTTACCACCTGGCAGCAAGATTTAACCCTTTTACCACCTGGCAGCAAAATTTAACCTGTTAACTACCTGGCAGCAAGATTTAAGCTGTTTACCACCTGGCAGCAAGATTTAACCCGTTTACCACCTGGCAGCAAGATTTAACCCTTTTACCACCTGGCAGCAAGATTTAACCCGTTTACTACCTGGCAGCAAGATTTAACCAGTTTACCACCTGGCAGCAAGATTTATCCCTTTTACCACCTGGCAGCAAGATTTAACCCCTTTTTTCCACCTGGCAGCTAGATTTAACCCTTTTTATTACGTGGCAGCAAGATTTAGCCCTTTTACCACCTGGCAGCAATATTTAACCCCTTTTTTCCACCTGGCAGCAAGATTTAACCCTTTTACCACCTGGCAGCAAGATTTAACCGCTTTTTTCCACCTGGCAGCAAGATTTAACCCTTTTTTAAACGTGGCAGCAAGATTTAACCGTTTTAACACCTGACAGCAAGATTTAACCCCTTTTTACCACCTGGCAGCAAGATTTAACCCTTTTACAAACTAGCAGCAAGATTTAACCCCTTTTTTCCATCTGACAGCAAGATTTAACCATTTTTTTCACCTGGCAGCAAGATTTAACCCTTTTACCACATGACAGCAAGACTTATCCCCTTTTTTCCACATGGCAGCAAGATTTAACCCGATTACCACCTTGCAGCAAGATTTAACCCTTTTCCCACCTGGCAGCAGGATTTAACCCTTTACTACCTGGCAGCAAGATTTAAGCCGTTTACCACCTGGCAGCAAGATTTAACCTGTTTACCACCTGGCAGCAAGATTTAACCCTTTTACCATCTGTCAGCAATATTTAACCCTTTTACTACCTGGCAGCAAGATTTAACCCTTTTACCACCTGGCAGCAAGATTTACCCCTTTTTTTTACCTGGCAGCAAGATTTAAGCCATTTACCACATGGCAGCAATATTTAATCCGTTTACCACCTGGCAGCAAGATTTAACCCTTTTACCACCTGGCAGCAAAATTTAACCTGTTAACTACCTGGCAGAAAGATTTAAGCCGTTTACCATCTGGCAGCAAGATTTAACCCTTTTTTTCACGTGGCAGTAACATTTAACCCTTTTTCCAACTGGCAGCAAGATTTAACTCCTTTTTACCACCTGGCAGCAAGATTTAACCCTTTTACCACCTAGCAGCAAGATTTAACCCCTTTTTTCCACCTGGCAGTAAGATTTAACCCTTTTTTTTCACCTGGCAGCAAGATTTAACCTGTTTACCACCTTGCAGCAAGATTTAAGCCGTTTACCACCTGGCAGCAAGATTTAACCCTTCTCCCACCTGGCAGCAGGATTTAACCCTTTACTACCTGGCAGAAAGATTTAAGCCGTTTACCACCTGGCAGCAAGATTTAACCTGTTTACCACCTGGCAGCAAGATTTAACCCTTTTACCACCTGTCAGCAATATTTAACCCTTTTACTACCTGGCAGCAAGATTTAACCCTTTTACCACCTGGCAGCAAGATTTACCCCTTTTTTCTACCTGGCAGCAAGATTTAAGCCATTTACCACATGGCAGCAATATTTAATCCGTTTACCACCTGGCAGCAAGATTTAACCCTTTTACCACCTGGCAGCAAAATTTAACCTGTTAACTACCTGGCAGCAAGATTTAAGCTGTTTACCACCTGGCAGCAAGATTTAACCCGTTTACCACCTGGCAGCAAGATTTAACCCTTTTACCACCTGGCAGCAAGATTTAACCCGTTTACTACCTGGCAGCAAGATTTAACCAGTTTACCACCTGGCAGCAAGATTTATCCCTTTTACCACCTGGCAGCAAGATTTAACCCCTTTTTTCCACCTGGCAGCTAGATTTAACCCTTTTTATTACGTGGCAGCAAGATTTAGCCCTTTTACCACCTGGCAGCAAGATTTAACCCCTTTTTTCCACCTGGCAGCAAGATTTAACCCTTTTACCACCTGGCAGCAAGATTTAACCGCTTTTTTCCACCTGGCAGCAAGATTTAACCCTTTTTTAAACGTGGCAGCAAGATTTAACCGTTTTAACACCTGACAGCAAGATTTAACCCCTTTTTACCACCTGGCAGCAAGATTTAACCCTTTTACAAACTAGCAGCAAGATTTAACCCCTTTTTTCCATCTGACAGCAAGATTTAACCATTTTTTTCACCTGGCAGCAAGATTTAACCCTTTTACCACATGGCAGCAAGACTTATCCCCTTTTTTCCACATGGCAGCAAGATTTAACCCGATTACCACCTTGCAGCAAGATTTAACCCTTTTCCCACCTGGCAGCAGGATTTAACCCTTTACTACCTGGCAGCAAGATTTAACCCTTTTACCACCTGGCAGCAAGATTTACCCCTTTTTTTTACCTGGCAGCAAGATTTAAGCCATTTACCACATGGCAGCAATATTTAATCCGTTTACCACCTGGCAGCAAGATTTAACCCTTTTACCACCTGGCAGCAAAATTTAACCTGTTAACTACCTGGCAGAAAGATTTAACCCATTTACCACCTGGCAGCAAGAATTAATCCTTTTTTTTCCAGCTGGCAGCAAGATGTAACCGCCTTTTTACACCTGACAGCAATATTTAACCCGTTTACCACCTGGCAGCAAGATTTAACCCACTTTCCGCCTGGCAGTAAGATTTAATCCTTTTTTTTCCACCTGGCAGCAAGATTTAACCCTTTTTTCTACATGGCAGCAAAATTTAAGCCGTTTACCAACTGGCAGCAAGATTTAGCCCATTTTTCTAGCTGGCAGCTAAATTTAACCCGTTTACCAACTGGCAGCAAGATTTAACCCTTTTACCACCTGGCAGCAAGATTTAACCCTTTTACTACCTGGCAGCAAGATGTAACCCTTTTTTCTACCTGGCAGCAAGATTTAAGCCATTTACCACATGGCAGCAAGATTTAATCCGTTTACCACCTGGCAGCAAGATTTAACCCTTTTACCACCTGGCAGCAAAATTTAACCTGTTAACTACCTGGCAGCAAGATTTAAGCTGTTTACCACCTGGCAGCAAGATTTAACCCGTTTACCACCTGGCAGCAAGATTTAACCCTTTTACCACCTGGCAGCAAGATTTAACCCGTTTACTACCTGGCAGCAAGATTTAACCAGTTTACCACCTGGCAGCAAGATTTATCCCTTTTACCACCTGGCAGCAAGATTTAACCCCTTTTTTCCACCTGGCAGCTAGATTTAACCCTTTTTATTACGTGGCAGCAAGATTTAGCCCTTTTACCACCTGGCAGCAAGATTTAACCCCTTTTTTCCACCTGGCAGCAAGATTTAACCCTTTTACCACCTGGCAGCAAGATTTAACCGCTTTTTTCCACCTGGCAGCAAGATTTAACCCTTTTTTAAACGTGGCAGCAAGATTTAACCGTTTTAACACCTGACAGCAAGATTTAACCCCTTTTTACCACCTGGCAGCAAGATTTAACCCTTTTACAAACTAGCAGCAAGATTTAACCCCTTTTTTCCATCTGACAGCAAGATTTAACCATTTTTTTCACCTGGCAGCAAGATTTAACCCTTTTACCACATGGCAGCAAGACTTATCCCCTTTTTTCCACATGGCAGCAAGATTTAACCCGATTACCACCTTGCAGCAAGATTTAACCCTTTTCCCACCTGGCGCAGGATTTAACCCTTTACTACCTGGCAGCAAGATTAAGCCGTTTACCACCTGGCAGCAAGATTTAACCTGTTTACCACCTGGCAGCAAGATTTAACCCTTTTACATCTGTCAGCAATATTTAACCCTTTTACTACCTGGCAGCAAGATTTAACCCTTTTACCACCTGGCAGCAAGATTTACCCCTTTTTTTACCTGGCAGCAAGATTTAAGCCATTTACCACATGGCAGCAATATTTAATCCGTTTACCACCTGGCAGCAAGATTTAACCCTTTTACCACCTGGCAGCAAAATTTAACCTGTTAACTACCTGGCAGAAAGATTTAAGCCGTTTACCATCTGGCAGCAAGATTTAACCTTTTTTTCACGTGGCAGTAACATTTAACCCTTTTCCAACTGGCAGCAAGATTTAACTCCTTTTTACCACCTGGCAGCAAGATTTAACCCTTTTACCACCTAGCAGCAAGATTTAACCCCTTTTTCCACCTGGCAGTAAGATTAACCCTTTTTTTTCACCTGGCAGCAAGATTTAACCTGTTTACCACCTTGCAGCAAGATTTAAGCCGTTTACCACCTGGCAGCAAGATTTAACCCTTCTCCCACCTGGCAGCAGGATTAACCCTTTACTACCTGGCAGAAAGATTTAAGCCGTTTACCACCTGGCAGCAAGATTTAACCTGTTTACCACCTGGCAGCAAGATTTAACCCTTTTACCACCTGTCAGCAATATTTAACCTTTTACTACCTGGCAGCAAGATTTAACCCTTTTACCACCTGGCAGCAAGATTTACCCCTTTTTTCTACCTGGCAGCAAGATTTAAGCCATTTACCACATGGCAGCAATATTTAATCCGTTTACCACCTGGCAGCAAGATTTAACCCTTTTACCACCTGGCAGCAAAATTTAACCTGTTAACTACCTGGCAGCAAGATTTAAGCTGTTTACCACCTGGCAGCAAGATTTAACCCGTTTACCACCTGGCAGCAAGATTAACCCTTTTACCACCTGGCAGCAAGATTTAACCCGTTTACTACCTGGCAGCAAGATTTAACCAGTTTACCACCTGGCAGCAAGATTTATCCCTTTTACCACCTGGCAGCAAGATTTAACCCCTTTTTTCCACCTGGCAGCTAGATTTAACCCTTTTTATTACGTGGCAGCAAGATTTAGCCCTTTTACCACCTGGCAGCAAGATTTAACCCCTTTTTTCCACCTGGCAGCAAGATTTAACCCTTTTACCACCTGGCAGCAAGATTTAACCGCTTTTTCCACCTGGCAGCAAGATTTAACCCTTTTTTAAACGTGGCAGCAAGATTTAACCGTTTTAACACCTGACAGCAAGATTTAACCCCTTTTTACCACCTGGCAGCAAGATTTAACCCTTTTACAAACTAGCAGCAAGATTTAACCCCTTTTTTCCATCTGACAGCAAGATTTAACCATTTTTTTCACCTGGCAGCAAGATTTAACCCTTTTACCACATGGCAGCAAGACTTATCCCCTTTTTTCCACATGGCAGCAAGATTTAACCCGATTACCACCTTGCAGCAAGATTTAACCCTTTTCCCACCTGGCAGCAGGATTTAACCCTTTACTACCTGGCAGCAAGATTTAACCCTTTTACCACCTGGCAGCAAGATTTACCCCTTTTTTTTACCTGGCAGCAAGATTTAAGCCATTTACCACATGGCAGCAATATTTAATCCGTTTACCACCTGGCAGCAAGATTTAACCCTTTTACCACCTGGCAGCAAAATTTAACCTGTTAACTACCTGGCAGCAAGATTTAAGCTGTTTACCACCTGGCAGCAAGATTTAACCCGTTTACCACCTGGCAGCAAGATTTAACCCTTTTACCACCTGGCAGCAAGATTTAACCCGTTTACTACCTGGCAGCAAGATTTAACCAGTTTACCACCTGGCAGCAAGATTTATCCCTTTTACCACCTGGCAGCAAGATTTAACCCCTTTTTTCCACCTGGCAGCTAGATTTAACCCTTTTTATTACGTGGCAGCAAGATTTAGCCCTTTTACCACCTGGCAGCAAGATTTAACCCCTTTTTTCCACCTGGCAGCAAGATTTAACCCTTTTACCACCTGGCAGCAAGATTTAACCGCTTTTTTCCACCTGGCAGCAAGATTTAACCCTTTTTTAAACGTGGCAGCAAGATTTAACCGTTTTAACACCTGACAGCAAGATTTAACCCCTTTTTACCACCTGGCAGCAAGATTTAACCCTTTTACAAACTAGCAGCAAGATTTAACCCCTTTTTTCCATCTGACAGCAAGATTTAACCATTTTTTTCACCTGGCAGCAAGATTTAACCCTTTTACCACATGGCAGCAAGACTTATCCCCTTTTTTCCACATGGCAGCAAGATTTAACCCGATTACCACCTTGCAGCAAGATTTAACCCTTTTCCCACCTGGCAGCAGGATTTAACCCTTTACTACCTGGCAGCAAGATTTAAGCCGTTTACCACCTGGCAGCAAGATTTAACCTGTTTACCACCTGGCAGCAAGATTTAACCCTTTTACCATCTGTCAGCAATATTTAACCCTTTTACTACCTGGCAGCAAGATTTAACCCTTTTACCACCTGGCAGCAAGATTTACCCCTTTTTTTTACCTGGCAGCAAGATTTAAGCCATTTACCACATGGCAGCAATATTTAATCCGTTTACCACCTGGCAGCAAGATTTAACCCTTTTACCACCTGGCAGCAAAATTTAACCTGTTAACTACCTGGCAGAAAGATTTAAGCCGTTTACCATCTGGCAGCAAGATTTAACCCTTTTTTTCACGTGGCAGTAACATTTAACCCTTTTTCCAACTGGCAGCAAGATTTAACTCCTTTTTACCACCTGGCAGCAAGATTTAACCCTTTTACCACCTAGCAGCAAGATTTAACCCCTTTTTTCCACCTGGCAGTAAGATTTAACCCTTTTTTTTCACCTGGCAGCAAGATTTAACCTGTTTACCACCTTGCAGCAAGATTTAAGCCGTTTACCACCTGGCAGCAAGATTTAACCCTTCTCCCACCTGGCAGCAGGATTTAACCCTTTACTACCTGGCAGAAAGATTTAAGCCGTTTACCACCTGGCAGCAAGATTTAACCTGTTTACCACCTGGCAGCAAGATTTAACCCTTTTACCACCTGTCAGCAATATTTAACCCTTTTACTACCTGGCAGCAAGATTTAACCCTTTTACCACCTGGCAGCAAGATTTACCCCTTTTTTCTACCTGGCAGCAAGATTTAAGCCATTTACCACATGGCAGCAATATTTAATCCGTTTACCACCTGGCAGCAAGATTTAACCCTTTTACCACCTGGCAGCAAAATTTAACCTGTTAACTACCTGGCAGCAAGATTTAAGCTGTTTACCACCTGGCAGCAAGATTTAACCCGTTTACCACCTGGCAGCAAGATTTAACCCTTTTACCACCTGGCAGCAAGATTTAACCCGTTTACTACCTGGCAGCAAGATTTAACCAGTTTACCACCTGGCAGCAAGATTTATCCCTTTTACCACCTGGCAGCAAGATTTAACCCCTTTTTTCCACCTGGCAGCTAGATTTAACCCTTTTTATTACGTGGCAGCAAGATTTAGCCCTTTTACCACCTGGCAGCAAGATTTAACCCCTTTTTTCCACCTGGCAGCAAGATTTAACCCTTTTACCACCTGGCAGCAAGATTTAACCGCTTTTTTCCACCTGGCAGCAAGATTTAACCCTTTTTTAAACGTGGCAGCAAGATTTAACCGTTTTAACACCTGACAGCAAGATTTAACCCCTTTTTACCACCTGGCAGCAAGATTTAACCCTTTTACAAACTAGCAGCAAGATTTAACCCCTTTTTTCCATCTGACAGCAAGATTTAACCATTTTTTTCACCTGGCAGCAAGATTTAACCCTTTTACCACATGACAGCAAGACTTATCCCCTTTTTTCCACATGGCAGCAAGATTTAACCCGATTACCACCTTGCAGCAAGATTTAACCCTTTTCCCACCTGGCAGCAGGATTTAACCCTTTACTACCTGGCAGCAAGATTTAAGCCGTTTACCACCTGGCAGCAAGATTTAACCTGTTTACCACCTGGCAGCAAGATTTAACCCTTTTACCATCTGTCAGCAATATTTAACCCTTTTACTACCTGGCAGCAAGATTTAACCCTTTTACCACCTGGCAGCAAGATTTACCCCTTTTTTTTACCTGGCAGCAAGATTTAAGCCATTTACCACATGGCAGCAATATTTAATCCGTTTACCACCTGGCAGCAAGATTTAACCCTTTTACCACCTGGCAGCAAAATTTAACCTGTTAACTACCTGGCAGAAAGATTTAAGCCGTTTACCATCTGGCAGCAAGATTTAACCCTTTTTTTCACGTGGCAGTAACATTTAACCCTTTTTCCAACTGGCAGCAAGATTTAACTCCTTTTTACCACCTGGCAGCAAGATTTAACCCTTTTACCACCTAGCAGCAAGATTTAACCCCTTTTTTCCACCTGGCAGTAAGATTTAACCCTTTTTTTTCACCTGGCAGCAAGATTTAACCTGTTTACCACCTTGCAGCAAGATTTAAGCCGTTTACCACCTGGCAGCAAGATTTAACCCTTCTCCCACCTGGCAGCAGGATTTAACCCTTTACTACCTGGCAGAAAGATTTAAGCCGTTTACCACCTGGCAGCAAGATTTAACCTGTTTACCACCTGGCAGCAAGATTTAACCCTTTTACCACCTGTCAGCAATATTTAACCCTTTTACTACCTGGCAGCAAGATTTAACCCTTTTACCACCTGGCAGCAAGATTTACCCCTTTTTTCTACCTGGCAGCAAGATTTAAGCCATTTACCACATGGCAGCAATATTTAATCCGTTTACCACCTGGCAGCAAGATTTAACCCTTTTACCACCTGGCAGCAAAATTTAACCTGTTAACTACCTGGCAGCAAGATTTAAGCTGTTTACCACCTGGCAGCAAGATTTAACCCGTTTACCACCTGGCAGCAAGATTTAACCCTTTTACCACCTGGCAGCAAGATTTAACCCGTTTACTACCTGGCAGCAAGATTTAACCAGTTTACCACCTGGCAGCAAGATTTATCCCTTTTACCACCTGGCAGCAAGATTTAACCCCTTTTTTCCACCTGGCAGCTAGATTTAACCCTTTTTATTACGTGGCAGCAAGATTTAGCCCTTTTACCACCTGGCAGCAAGATTTAACCCCTTTTTTCCACCTGGCAGCAAGATTTAACCCTTTTACCACCTGGCAGCAAGATTTAACCGCTTTTTTCCACCTGGCAGCAAGATTTAACCCTTTTTTAAACGTGGCAGCAAGATTTAACCGTTTTAACACCTGACAGCAAGATTTAACCCCTTTTTACCACCTGGCAGCAAGATTTAACCCTTTTACAAACTAGCAGCAAGATTTAACCCCTTTTTTCCATCTGACAGCAAGATTTAACCATTTTTTTCACCTGGCAGCAAGATTTAACCCTTTTACCACATGGCAGCAAGACTTATCCCCTTTTTTCCACATGGCAGCAAGATTTAACCCGATTACCACCTTGCAGCAAGATTTAACCCTTTTCCCACCTGGCAGCAGGATTTAACCCTTTACTACCTGGCAGCAAGATTTAACCCTTTTACCACCTGGCAGCAAGATTTACCCCTTTTTTTTACCTGGCAGCAAGATTTAAGCCATTTACCACATGGCAGCAATATTTAATCCGTTTACCACCTGGCAGCAAGATTTAACCCTTTTACCACCTGGCAGCAAAATTTAACCTGTTAACTACCTGGCAGAAAGATTTAACCCATTTACCACCTGGCAGCAAGAATTAATCCTTTTTTTTCCAGCTGGCAGCAAGATGTAACCGCCTTTTTACACCTGACAGCAATATTTAACCCGTTTACCACCTGGCAGCAAGATTTAACCCACTTTCCGCCTGGCAGTAAGATTTAATCCTTTTTTTTCCACCTGGCAGCAAGATTTAACCCTTTTTTCTACATGGCAGCAAAATTTAAGCCGTTTACCAACTGGCAGCAAGATTTAGCCCATTTTTCTAGCTGGCAGCTAAATTTAACCCGTTTACCAACTGGCAGCAAGATTTAACCCTTTTACCACCTGGCAGCAAGATTTAACCCTTTTACTACCTGGCAGCAAGATGTAACCCTTTTTTCTACCTGGCAGCAAGATTTAAGCCATTTACCACATGGCAGCAAGATTTAATCCGTTTACCACCTGGCAGCAAGATTTAACCCTTTTACCACCTGGCAGCAAAATTTAACCTGTTAACTACCTGGCAGCAAGATTTAAGCTGTTTACCACCTGGCAGCAAGATTTAACCCGTTTACCACCTGGCAGCAAGATTTAACCCTTTTACCACCTGGCAGCAAGATTTAACCCGTTTACTACCTGGCAGCAAGATTTAACCAGTTTACCACCTGGCAGCAAGATTTATCCCTTTTACCACCTGGCAGCAAGATTTAACCCCTTTTTTCCACCTGGCAGCTAGATTTAACCCTTTTTATTACGTGGCAGCAAGATTTAGCCCTTTTACCACCTGGCAGCAAGATTTAACCCCTTTTTTCCACCTGGCAGCAAGATTTAACCCTTTTACCACCTGGCAGCAAGATTTAACCGCTTTTTTCCACCTGGCAGCAAGATTTAACCCTTTTTTAAACGTGGCAGCAAGATTTAACCGTTTTAACACCTGACAGCAAGATTTAACCCCTTTTTACCACCTGGCAGCAAGATTTAACCCTTTTACAAACTAGCAGCAAGATTTAACCCCTTTTTTCCATCTGACAGCAAGATTTAACCATTTTTTTCACCTGGCAGCAAGATTTAACCCTTTTACCACATGGCAGCAAGACTTATCCCCTTTTTTCCACATGGCAGCAAGATTTAACCCGATTACCACCTTGCAGCAAGATTTAACCCTTTTCCCACCTGGCAGCAGGATTTAACCCTTTACTACCTGGCAGCAAGATTTAAGCCGTTTACCACCTGGCAGCAAGATTTAACCTGTTTACCACCTGGCAGCAAGATTTAACCCTTTTACCATCTGTCAGCAATATTTAACCCTTTTACTACCTGGCAGCAAGATTTAACCCTTTTACCACCTGGCAGCAAGATTTACCCCTTTTTTTTACCTGGCAGCAAGATTTAAGCCATTTACCACATGGCAGCAATATTTAATCCGTTTACCACCTGGCAGCAAGATTTAACCCTTTTACCACCTGGCAGCAAAATTTAACCTGTTAACTACCTGGCAGAAAGATTTAAGCCGTTTACCATCTGGCAGCAAGATTTAACCCTTTTTTTCACGTGGCAGTAACATTTAACCCTTTTTCCAACTGGCAGCAAGATTTAACTCCTTTTTACCACCTGGCAGCAAGATTTAACCCTTTTACCACCTAGCAGCAAGATTTAACCCCTTTT
This sequence comes from Phyllobates terribilis, assembly GCF_046119375.1. Lineage (NCBI taxonomy): Eukaryota > Metazoa > Chordata > Amphibia > Anura > Dendrobatidae > Phyllobates > Phyllobates terribilis. The sequence goes on from NW_027365397.1 coordinate 85,056, forward strand.
TTCCACCTGGCAGTAAGATTTAACCCTTTTTTTTCACCTGGCAGCAAGATTTAACCTGTTTACCACCTTGCAGCAAGATTTAAGCCGTTTACCACCTGGCAGCAAGATTTAACCCTTCTCCCACCTGGCAGCAGGATTTAACCCTTTACTACCTGGCAGAAAGATTTAAGCCGTTTACCACCTGGCAGCAAGATTTAACCTGTTTACCACCTGGCAGCAAGATTTAACCCTTTTACCACCTGTCAGCAATATTTAACCCTTTTACTACCTGGCAGCAAGATTTAACCCTTTTACCACCTGGCAGCAAGATTTACCCCTTTTTTCTACCTGGCAGCAAGATTTAAGCCATTTACCACATGGCAGCAATATTTAATCCGTTTACCACCTGGCAGCAAGATTTAACCCTTTTACCACCTGGCAGCAAAATTTAACCTGTTAACTACCTGGCAGCAAGATTTAAGCTGTTTACCACCTGGCAGCAAGATTTAACCCGTTTACCACCTGGCAGCAAGATTTAACCCTTTTACCACCTGGCAGCAAGATTTAACCCGTTTACTACCTGGCAGCAAGATTTAACCAGTTTACCACCTGGCAGCAAGATTTATCCCTTTTACCACCTGGCAGCAAGATTTAACCCCTTTTTTCCACCTGGCAGCTAGATTTAACCCTTTTTATTACGTGGCAGCAAGATTTAGCCCTTTTACCACCTGGCAGCAAGATTTAACCCCTTTTTTCCACCTGGCAGCAAGATTTAACCCTTTTACCACCTGGCAGCAAGATTTAACCGCTTTTTTCCACCTGGCAGCAAGATTTAACCCTTTTTTAAACGTGGCAGCAAGATTTAACCGTTTTAACACCTGACAGCAAGATTTAACCCCTTTTTACCACCTGGCAGCAAGATTTAACCCTTTTACAAACTAGCAGCAAGATTTAACCCCTTTTTTCCATCTGACAGCAAGATTTAACCATTTTTTTCACCTGGCAGCAAGATTTAACCCTTTTACCACATGGCAGCAAGACTTATCCCCTTTTTTCCACATGGCAGCAAGATTTAACCCGATTACCACCTTGCAGCAAGATTTAACCCTTTTCCCACCTGGCAGCAGGATTTAACCCTTTACTACCTGGCAGCAAGATTTAACCCTTTTACCACCTGGCAGCAAGATTTACCCCTTTTTTTTACCTGGCAGCAAGATTTAAGCCATTTACCACATGGCAGCAATATTTAATCCGTTTACCACCTGGCAGCAAGATTTAACCCTTTTACCACCTGGCAGCAAAATTTAACCTGTTAACTACCTGGCAGCAAGATTTAAGCTGTTTACCACCTGGCAGCAAGATTTAACCCGTTTACCACCTGGCAGCAAGATTTAACCCTTTTACCACCTGGCAGCAAGATTTAACCCGTTTACTACCTGGCAGCAAGATTTAACCAGTTTACCACCTGGCAGCAAGATTTATCCCTTTTACCACCTGGCAGCAAGATTTAACCCCTTTTTTCCACCTGGCAGCTAGATTTAACCCTTTTTATTACGTGGCAGCAAGATTTAGCCCTTTTACCACCTGGCAGCAAGATTTAACCCCTTTTTTCCACCTGGCAGCAAGATTTAACCCTTTTACCACCTGGCAGCAAGATTTAACCGCTTTTTTCCACCTGGCAGCAAGATTTAACCCTTTTTTAAACGTGGCAGCAAGATTTAACCGTTTTAACACCTGACAGCAAGATTTAACCCCTTTTTACCACCTGGCAGCAAGATTTAACCCTTTTACAAACTAGCAGCAAGATTTAACCCCTTTTTTCCATCTGACAGCAAGATTTAACCATTTTTTTCACCTGGCAGCAAGATTTAACCCTTTTACCACATGGCAGCAAGACTTATCCCCTTTTTTCCACATGGCAGCAAGATTTAACCCGATTACCACCTTGCAGCAAGATTTAACCCTTTTCCCACCTGGCAGCAGGATTTAACCCTTTACTACCTGGCAGCAAGATTTAAGCCGTTTACCACCTGGCAGCAAGATTTAACCTGTTTACCACCTGGCAGCAAGATTTAACCCTTTTACCATCTGTCAGCAATATTTAACCCTTTTACTACCTGGCAGCAAGATTTAACCCTTTTACCACCTGGCAGCAAGATTTACCCCTTTTTTTTACCTGGCAGCAAGATTTAAGCCATTTACCACATGGCAGCAATATTTAATCCGTTTACCACCTGGCAGCAAGATTTAACCCTTTTACCACCTGGCAGCAAAATTTAACCTGTTAACTACCTGGCAGAAAGATTTAAGCCGTTTACCATCTGGCAGCAAGATTTAACCCTTTTTTTCACGTGGCAGTAACATTTAACCCTTTTTCCAACTGGCAGCAAGATTTAACTCCTTTTTACCACCTGGCAGCAAGATTTAACCCTTTTACCACCTAGCAGCAAGATTTAACCCCTTTTTTCCACCTGGCAGTAAGATTTAACCCTTTTTTTTCACCTGGCAGCAAGATTTAACCTGTTTACCACCTTGCAGCAAGATTTAAGCCGTTTACCACCTGGCAGCAAGATTTAACCCTTCTCCCACCTGGCAGCAGGATTTAACCCTTTACTACCTGGCAGAAAGATTTAAGCCGTTTACCACCTGGCAGCAAGATTTAACCTGTTTACCACCTGGCAGCAAGATTTAACCCTTTTACCACCTGTCAGCAATATTTAACCCTTTTACTACCTGGCAGCAAGATTTAACCCTTTTACCACCTGGCAGCAAGATTTACCCCTTTTTTCTACCTGGCAGCAAGATTTAAGCCATTTACCACATGGCAGCAATATTTAATCCGTTTACCACCTGGCAGCAAGATTTAACCCTTTTACCACCTGGCAGCAAAATTTAACCTGTTAACTACCTGGCAGCAAGATTTAAGCTGTTTACCACCTGGCAGCAAGATTTAACCCGTTTACCACCTGGCAGCAAGATTTAACCCTTTTACCACCTGGCAGCAAGATTTAACCCGTTTACTACCTGGCAGCAAGATTTAACCAGTTTACCACCTGGCAGCAAGATTTATCCCTTTTACCACCTGGCAGCAAGATTTAACCCCTTTTTTCCACCTGGCAGCTAGATTTAACCCTTTTTATTACGTGGCAGCAAGATTTAGCCCTTTTACCACCTGGCAGCAAGATTTAACCCCTTTTTTCCACCTGGCAGCAAGATTTAACCCTTTTACCACCTGGCAGCAAGATTTAACCGCTTTTTTCCACCTGGCAGCAAGATTTAACCCTTTTTTAAACGTGGCAGCAAGATTTAACCGTTTTAACACCTGACAGCAAGATTTAACCCCTTTTTACCACCTGGCAGCAAGATTTAACCCTTTTACAAACTAGCAGCAAGATTTAACCCCTTTTTTCCATCTGACAGCAAGATTTAACCATTTTTTTCACCTGGCAGCAAGATTTAACCCTTTTACCACATGGCAGCAAGACTTATCCCCTTTTTTCCACATGGCAGCAAGATTTAACCCGATTACCACCTTGCAGCAAGATTTAACCCTTTTCCCACCTGGCAGCAGGATTTAACCCTTTACTACCTGGCAGCAAGATTTAACCCTTTTACCACCTGGCAGCAAGATTTACCCCTTTTTTTTACCTGGCAGCAAGATTTAAGCCATTTACCACATGGCAGCAATATTTAATCCGTTTACCACCTGGCAGCAAGATTTAACCCTTTTACCACCTGGCAGCAAAATTTAACCTGTTAACTACCTGGCAGCAAGATTTAAGCTGTTTACCACCTGGCAGCAAGATTTAACCCGTTTACCACCTGGCAGCAAGATTTAACCCTTTTACCACCTGGCAGCAAGATTTAACCCGTTTACTACCTGGCAGCAAGATTTAACCAGTTTACCACCTGGCAGCAAGATTTATCCCTTTTACCACCTGGCAGCAAGATTTAACCCCTTTTTTCCACCTGGCAGCTAGATTTAACCCTTTTTATTACGTGGCAGCAAGATTTAGCCCTTTTACCACCTGGCAGCAAGATTTAACCCCTTTTTTCCACCTGGCAGCAAGATTTAACCCTTTTACCACCTGGCAGCAAGATTTAACCGCTTTTTTCCACCTGGCAGCAAGATTTAACCCTTTTTTAAACGTGGCAGCAAGATTTAACCGTTTTAACACCTGACAGCAAGATTTAACCCCTTTTTACCACCTGGCAGCAAGATTTAACCCTTTTACAAACTAGCAGCAAGATTTAACCCCTTTTTTCCATCTGACAGCAAGATTTAACCATTTTTTTCACCTGGCAGCAAGATTTAACCCTTTTACCACATGGCAGCAAGACTTATCCCCTTTTTTCCACATGGCAGCAAGATTTAACCCGATTACCACCTTGCAGCAAGATTTAACCCTTTTCCCACCTGGCAGCAGGATTTAACCCTTTACTACCTGGCAGCAAGATTTAAGCCGTTTACCACCTGGCAGCAAGATTTAACCTGTTTACCACCTGGCAGCAAGATTTAACCCTTTTACCATCTGTCAGCAATATTTAACCCTTTTACTACCTGGCAGCAAGATTTAACCCTTTTACCACCTGGCAGCAAGATTTACCCCTTTTTTTTACCTGGCAGCAAGATTTAAGCCATTTACCACATGGCAGCAATATTTAATCCGTTTACCACCTGGCAGCAAGATTTAACCCTTTTACCACCTGGCAGCAAAATTTAACCTGTTAACTACCTGGCAGAAAGATTTAAGCCGTTTACCATCTGGCAGCAAGATTTAACCCTTTTTTTCACGTGGCAGTAACATTTAACCCTTTTTCCAACTGGCAGCAAGATTTAACTCCTTTTTACCACCTGGCAGCAAGATTTAACCCTTTTACCACCTAGCAGCAAGATTTAACCCCTTTTTTCCACCTGGCAGTAAGATTTAACCCTTTTTTTTCACCTGGCAGCAAGATTTAACCTGTTTACCACCTTGCAGCAAGATTTAAGCCGTTTACCACCTGGCAGCAAGATTTAACCCTTCTCCCACCTGGCAGCAGGATTTAACCCTTTACTACCTGGCAGAAAGATTTAAGCCGTTTACCACCTGGCAGCAAGATTTAACCTGTTTACCACCTGGCAGCAAGATTTAACCCTTTTACCACCTGTCAGCAATATTTAACCCTTTTACTACCTGGCAGCAAGATTTAACCCTTTTACCACCTGGCAGCAAGATTTACCCCTTTTTTCTACCTGGCAGCAAGATTTAAGCCATTTACCACATGGCAGCAATATTTAATCCGTTTACCACCTGGCAGCAAGATTTAACCCTTTTACCACCTGGCAGCAAAATTTAACCTGTTAACTACCTGGCAGCAAGATTTAAGCTGTTTACCACCTGGCAGCAAGATTTAACCCGTTTACCACCTGGCAGCAAGATTTAACCCTTTTACCACCTGGCAGCAAGATTTAACCCGTTTACTACCTGGCAGCAAGATTTAACCAGTTTACCACCTGGCAGCAAGATTTATCCCTTTTACCACCTGGCAGCAAGATTTAACCCCTTTTTTCCACCTGGCAGCTAGATTTAACCCTTTTTATTACGTGGCAGCAAGATTTAGCCCTTTTACCACCTGGCAGCAAGATTTAACCCCTTTTTTCCACCTGGCAGCAAGATTTAACCCTTTTACCACCTGGCAGCAAGATTTAACCGCTTTTTTCCACCTGGCAGCAAGATTTAACCCTTTTTTAAACGTGGCAGCAAGATTTAACCGTTTTAACACCTGACAGCAAGATTTAACCCCTTTTTACCACCTGGCAGCAAGATTTAACCCTTTTACAAACTAGCAGCAAGATTTAACCCCTTTTTTCCATCTGACAGCAAGATTTAACCATTTTTTTCACCTGGCAGCAAGATTTAACCCTTTTACCACATGGCAGCAAGACTTATCCCCTTTTTTCCACATGGCAGCAAGATTTAACCCGATTACCACCTTGCAGCAAGATTTAACCCTTTTCCCACCTGGCAGCAGGATTTAACCCTTTACTACCTGGCAGCAAGATTTAACCCTTTTACCACCTGGCAGCAAGATTTACCCCTTTTTTTTACCTGGCAGCAAGATTTAAGCCATTTACCACATGGCAGCAATATTTAATCCGTTTACCACCTGGCAGCAAGATTTAACCCTTTTACCACCTGGCAGCAAAATTTAACCTGTTAACTACCTGGCAGCAAGATTTAAGCTGTTTACCACCTGGCAGCAAGATTTAACCCGTTTACCACCTGGCAGCAAGATTTAACCCTTTTACCACCTGGCAGCAAGATTTAACCCGTTTACTACCTGGCAGCAAGATTTAACCAGTTTACCACCTGGCAGCAAGATTTATCCCTTTTACCACCTGGCAGCAAGATTTAACCCCTTTTTTCCACCTGGCAGCTAGATTTAACCCTTTTTATTACGTGGCAGCAAGATTTAGCCCTTTTACCACCTGGCAGCAAGATTTAACCCCTTTTTTCCACCTGGCAGCAAGATTTAACCCTTTTACCACCTGGCAGCAAGATTTAACCGCTTTTTTCCACCTGGCAGCAAGATTTAACCCTTTTTTAAACGTGGCAGCAAGATTTAACCGTTTTAACACCTGACAGCAAGATTTAACCCCTTTTTACCACCTGGCAGCAAGATTTAACCCTTTTACAAACTAGCAGCAAGATTTAACCCCTTTTTTCCATCTGACAGCAAGATTTAACCATTTTTTTCACCTGGCAGCAAGATTTAACCCTTTTACCACATGGCAGCAAGACTTATCCCCTTTTTTCCACATGGCAGCAAGATTTAACCCGATTACCACCTTGCAGCAAGATTTAACCCTTTTCCCACCTGGCAGCAGGATTTAACCCTTTACTACCTGGCAGCAAGATTTAAGCCGTTTACCACCTGGCAGCAAGATTTAACCTGTTTACCACCTGGCAGCAAGATTTAACCCTTTTACCATCTGTCAGCAATATTTAACCCTTTTACTACCTGGCAGCAAGATTTAACCCTTTTACCACCTGGCAGCAAGATTTACCCCTTTTTTTTACCTGGCAGCAAGATTTAAGCCATTTACCACATGGCAGCAATATTTAATCCGTTTACCACCTGGCAGCAAGATTTAACCCTTTTACCACCTGGCAGCAAAATTTAACCTGTTAACTACCTGGCAGAAAGATTTAAGCCGTTTACCATCTGGCAGCAAGATTTAACCCTTTTTTTCACGTGGCAGTAACATTTAACCCTTTTTCCAACTGGCAGCAAGATTTAACTCCTTTTTACCACCTGGCAGCAAGATTTAACCCTTTTACCACCTAGCAGCAAGATTTAACCCCTTTTTTCCACCTGGCAGTAAGATTTAACCCTTTTTTTTCACCTGGCAGCAAGATTTAACCTGTTTACCACCTTGCAGCAAGATTTAAGCCGTTTACCACCTGGCAGCAAGATTTAACCCTTCTCCCACCTGGCAGCAGGATTTAACCCTTTACTACCTGGCAGAAAGATTTAAGCCGTTTACCACCTGGCAGCAAGATTTAACCTGTTTACCACCTGGCAGCAAGATTTAACCCTTTTACCACCTGTCAGCAATATTTAACCCTTTTACTACCTGGCAGCAAGATTTAACCCTTTTACCACCTGGCAGCAAGATTTACCCCTTTTTTCTACCTGGCAGCAAGATTTAAGCCATTTACCACATGGCAGCAATATTTAATCCGTTTACCACCTGGCAGCAAGATTTAACCCTTTTACCACCTGGCAGCAAAATTTAACCTGTTAACTACCTGGCAGCAAGATTTAAGCTGTTTACCACCTGGCAGCAAGATTTAACCCGTTTACCACCTGGCAGCAAGATTTAACCCTTTTACCACCTGGCAGCAAGATTTAACCCGTTTACTACCTGGCAGCAAGATTTAACCAGTTTACCACCTGGCAGCAAGATTTATCCCTTTTACCACCTGGCAGCAAGATTTAACCCCTTTTTTCCACCTGGCAGCTAGATTTAACCCTTTTTATTACGTGGCAGCAAGATTTAGCCCTTTTACCACCTGGCAGCAAGATTTAACCCCTTTTTTCCACCTGGCAGCAAGATTTAACCCTTTTACCACCTGGCAGCAAGATTTAACCGCTTTTTTCCACCTGGCAGCAAGATTTAACCCTTTTTTAAACGTGGCAGCAAGATTTAACCGTTTTAACACCTGACAGCAAGATTTAACCCCTTTTTACCACCTGGCAGCAAGATTTAACCCTTTTACAAACTAGCAGCAAGATTTAACCCCTTTTTTCCATCTGACAGCAAGATTTAACCATTTTTTTCACCTGGCAGCAAGATTTAACCCTTTTACCACATGGCAGCAAGACTTATCCCCTTTTTTCCACATGGCAGCAAGATTTAACCCGATTACCACCTTGCAGCAAGATTTAACCCTTTTCCCACCTGGCAGCAGGATTTAACCCTTTACTACCTGGCAGCAAGATTTAACCCTTTTACCACCTGCAGCAAGATTTACCCCTTTTTTTTACCTGGCAGCAAGATTTAAGCCATTTACCACATGGCAGCAATATTTAATCCGTTTACCACCTGGCAGCAAGATTTAACCCTTTTACCACCTGGCAGCAAAATTTAACCTGTTAACTACCTGGCAGAAAGATTTAACCCATTTACCACCTGGCAGCAAGAATTAATCCTTTTTTTTCCAGCTGGCAGCAAGATGTAACCGCCTTTTTACACCTGACAGCAATATTTAACCCGTTTACCACCTGGCAGCAAGATTTAACCCACTTTCCGCCTGGCAGTAAGATTTAATCCTTTTTTTTCCACCTGGCAGCAAGATTTAACCCTTTTTTCTACATGGCAGCAAAATTTAAGCCGTTTACCAACTGGCAGCAAGATTTAGCCCATTTTTGTAGCTGGCAGCTAAATTTAACCCGTTTACCAACTGGCAGCAAGATTTAACCCTTTTACCACCTGGCAGCAAGATTTAACCGCTTTTTTCCACCTGGCAGCAAGATTTAACCCTTTTTTAAACGTGGCAGCAAGATTTAACCGTTTTAACACCTGACAGCAAGATTTAACCCCTTTTTACCACCTGGCAGCAAGATTTAACCCTTTTACAAACTAGCAGCAAGATTTAACCCCTTTTTTCCATCTGACAGCAAGATTTAACCATTTTTTTCACCTGGCAGCAAGATTTAACCCTTTTACCACATGGCAGCAAGACTTATCCCCTTTTTTCCACATGGCAGCAAGATTTAACCCGATTACCACCTTGCAGCAAGATTTAACCCTTTTCCCACCTGGCAGCAGGATTTAACCCTTTACTACCTGGCAGCAAGATTTAAGCCGTTTACCACCTGGCAGCAAGATTTAACCTGTTTACCACCTGGCAGCAAGATTTAACCCTTTTACCATCTGTCAGCAATATTTAACCCTTTTACTACCTGGCAGCAAGATTTAACCCTTTTACCACCTGGCAGCAAGATTTACCCCTTTTTTTTACCTGGCAGCAAGATTTAAGCCATTTACCACATGGCAGCAATATTTAATCCGTTTACCACCTGGCAGCAAGATTTAACCCTTTTACCACCTGGCAGCAAAATTTAACCTGTTAACTACCTGGCAGAAAGATTTAAGCCGTTTACCATCTGGCAGCAAGATTTAACCCTTTTTTTCACGTGGCAGTAACATTTAACCCTTTTTCCAACTGGCAGCAAGATTTAACTCCTTTTTACCACCTGGCAGCAAGATTTAACCCTTTTACCACCTAGCAGCAAGATTTAACCCCTTTTTTCCACCTGGCAGTAAGATTTAACCCTTTTTTTTCACCTGGCAGCAAGATTTAACCTGTTTACCACCTTGCAGCAAGATTTAAGCCGTTTACCACCTGGCAGCAAGATTTAACCCTTCTCCCACCTGGCAGCAGGATTTAACCCTTTACTACCTGGCAGAAAGATTTAAGCCGTTTACCACCTGGCAGCAAGATTTAACCTGTTTACCACCTGGCAGCAAGATTTAACCCTTTTACCACCTGTCAGCAATATTTAACCCTTTTACTACCTGGCAGCAAGATTTAACCCTTTTACCACCTGGCAGCAAGATTTACCCCTTTTTTCTACCTGGCAGCAAGATTTAAGCCATTTACCACATGGCAGCAATATTTAATCCGTTTACCACCTGGCAGCAAGATTTAACCCTTTTACCACCTGGCAGCAAAATTTAACCTGTTAACTACCTGGCAGCAAGATTTAAGCTGTTTACCACCTGGCAGCAAGATTTAACCCGTTTACCACCTGGCAGCAAGATTTAACCCTTTTACCACCTGGCAGCAAGATTTAACCCGTTTACTACCTGGCAGCAAGATTTAACCAGTTTACCACCTGGCAGCAAGATTTATCCCTTTTACCACCTGGCAGCAAGATTTAACCCCTTTTTTCCACCTGGCAGCTAGATTTAACCCTTTTTATTACGTGGCAGCAAGATTTAGCCCTTTTACCACCTGGCAGCAAGATTTAACCCCTTTTTTCCACCTGGCAGCAAGATTTAACCCTTTTACCACCTGGCAGCAAGATTTAACCGCTTTTTTCCACCTGGCAGCAAGATTTAACCCTTTTTTAAACGTGGCAGCAAGATTTAACCGTTTTAACACCTGACAGCAAGATTTAACCCTTTTACAAACTAGCAGCAAGATTTAACCCCTTTTTTCCATCTGACAGCAAGATTTAACCATTTTTTTCACCTGGCAGCAAGATTTAACCCTTTTACCACATGGCAGCAAGACTTATCCCCTTTTTTCCACATGGCAGCAAGATTTAACCCGATTACCACCTTGCAGCAAGATTTAACCCTTTTCCCACCTGGCAGCAGGATTTAACCCTTTACTACCTGGCAGCAAGATTTAACCCTTTTACCACCTGGCAGCAAGATTTACCCCTTTTTTTTACCTGGCAGCAAGATTTAAGCCATTTACCACATGGCAGCAATATTTAATCCGTTTACCACCTGGCAGCAAGATTTAACCCTTTTACCACCTGGCAGCAAAATTTAACCTGTTAACTACCTGGCAGCAAGATTTAAGCTGTTTACCACCTGGCAGCAAGATTTAACCCGTTTACCACCTGGCAGCAAGATTTAACCCTTTTACCACCTGGCAGCAAGATTTAACCCGTTTACTACCTGGCAGCAAGATTTAACCAGTTTACCACCTGGCAGCAAGATTTATCCCTTTTACCACCTGGCAGCAAGATTTAACCCCTTTTTTCCACCTGGCAGCTAGATTTAACCCTTTTTATTACGTGGCAGCAAGATTTAGCCCTTTTACCACCTGGCAGCAAGATTTAACCCCTTTTTTCCACCTGGCAGCAAGATTTAACCCTTTTACCACCTGGCAGCAAGATTTAACCGCTTTTTTCCACCTGGCAGCAAGATTTAACCCTTTTTTAAACGTGGCAGCAAGATTTAACCGTTTTAACACCTGACAGCAAGATTTAACCCCTTTTTACCACCTGGCAGCAAGATTTAACCCTTTTACAAACTAGCAGCAAGATTTAACCCCTTTTTTCCATCTGACAGCAAGATTTAACCATTTTTTTCACCTGGCAGCAAGATTTAACCCTTTTACCACATGGCAGCAAGACTTATCCCCTTTTTTCCACATGGCAGCAAGATTTAACCCGATTACCACCTTGCAGCAAGATTTAACCCTTTTCCCACCTGGCAGCAGGATTTAACCCTTTACTACCTGGCAGCAAGATTTAAGCCGTTTACCACCTGGCAGCAAGATTTAACCTGTTTACCACCTGGCAGCAAGATTTAACCCTTTTACCATCTGTCAGCAATATTTAACCCTTTTACTACCTGGCAGCAAGATTTAACCCTTTTACCACCTGGCAGCAAGATTTACCCCTTTTTTTTACCTGGCAGCAAGATTTAAGCCATTTACCACATGGCAGCAATATTTAATCCGTTTACCACCTGGCAGCAAGATTTAACCCTTTTACCACCTGGCAGCAAAATTTAACCTGTTAACTACCTGGCAGAAAGATTTAAGCCGTTTACCATCTGGCAGCAAGATTTAACCCTTTTTTTCACGTGGCAGTAACATTTAACCCTTTTTCCAACTGGCAGCAAGATTTAACTCCTTTTTACCACCTGGCAGCAAGATTTAACCCTTTTACCACCTAGCAGCAAGATTTAACCCCTTTTTTCCACCTGGCAGTAAGATTTAACCCTTTTTTTTCACCTGGCAGCAAGATTTAACCTGTTTACCACCTTGCAGCAAGATTTAAGCCGTTTACCACCTGGCAGCAAGATTTAACCCTTCTCCCACCTGGCAGCAGGATTTAACCCTTTACTACCTGGCAGAAAGATTTAAGCCGTTTACCACCTGGCAGCAAGATTTAACCTGTTTACCACCTGGCAGCAAGATTTAACCCTTTTACCACCTGTCAGCAATATTTAACCCTTTTACTACCTGGCAGCAAGATTTAACCCTTTTACCACCTGGCAGCAAGATTTACCCCTTTTTTCTACCTGGCAGCAAGATTTAAGCCATTTACCACATGGCAGCAATATTTAATCCGTTTACCACCTGGCAGCAAGATTTAACCCTTTTACCACCTGGCAGCAAAATTTAACCTGTTAACTACCTGGCAGCAAGATTTAAGCTGTTTACCACCTGGCAGCAAGATTTAACCCGTTTACCACCTGGCAGCAAGATTTAACCCTTTTACCACCTGGCAGCAAGATTTAACCCGTTTACTACCTGGCAGCAAGATTTAACCAGTTTACCACCTGGCAGCAAGATTTATCCCTTTTACCACCTGGCAGCAAGATTTAACCCCTTTTTTCCACCTGGCAGCTAGATTTAACCCTTTTTATTACGTGGCAGCAAGATTTAGCCCTTTTACCACCTGGCAGCAAGATTTAACCCCTTTTTTCCACCTGGCAGCAAGATTTAACCCTTTTACCACCTGGCAGCAAGATTTAACCGCTTTTTTCCACCTGGCAGCAAGATTTAACCCTTTTTTAAACGTGGCAGCAAGATTTAACCGTTTTAACACCTGACAGCAAGATTTAACCCCTTTTTACCACCTGGCAGCAAGATTTAACCCTTTTACAAACTAGCAGCAAGATTTAACCCCTTTTTTCCATCTGACAGCAAGATTTAACCATTTTTTTCACCTGGCAGCAAGATTTAACCCTTTTACCACATGGCAGCAAGACTTATCCCCTTTTTTCCACATGGCAGCAAGATTTAACCCGATTACCACCTTGCAGCAAGATTTAACCCTTTTCCCACCTGGCAGCAGGATTTAACCCTTTACTACCTGGCAGCAAGATTTAACCCTTTTACCACCTGGCAGCAAGATTTACCCCTTTTTTTTACCTGGCAGCAAGATTTAAGCCATTTACCACATGGCAGCAATATTTAATCCGTTTACCACCTGGCAGCAAGATTTAACCCTTTTACCACCTGGCAGCAAAATTTAACCTGTTAACTACCTGGCAGCAAGATTTAAGCTGTTTACCACCTGGCAGCAAGATTTAACCCGTTTACCACCTGGCAGCAAGATTTAACCCTTTTACCACCTGGCAGCAAGATTTAACCCGTTTACTACCTGGCAGCAAGATTTAACCAGTTTACCACCTGGCAGCAAGATTTATCCCTTTTACCACCTGGCAGCAAGATTTAACCCCTTTTTTCCACCTGGCAGCTAGATTTAACCCTTTTTATTACGTGGCAGCAAGATTTAGCCCTTTTACCACCTGGCAGCAAGATTTAACCCCTTTTTTCCACCTGGCAGCAAGATTTAACCCTTTTACCACCTGGCAGCAAGATTTAACCGCTTTTTTCCACCTGGCAGCAAGATTTAACCCTTTTTTAAACGTGGCAGCAAGATTTAACCGTTTTAACACCTGACAGCAAGATTTAACCCCTTTTTACCACCTGGCAGCAAGATTTAACCCTTTTACAAACTAGCAGCAAGATTTAACCCCTTTTTTCCATCTGACAGCAAGATTTAACCATTTTTTTCACCTGGCAGCAAGATTTAACCCTTTTACCACATGGCAGCAAGACTTATCCCCTTTTTTCCACATGGCAGCAAGATTTAACCCGATTACCACCTTGCAGCAAGATTTAACCCTTTTCCCACCTGGCAGCAGGATTTAACCCTTTACTACCTGGCAGCAAGATTTAAGCCGTTTACCACCTGGCAGCAAGATTTAACCTGTTTACCACCTGGCAGCAAGATTTAACCCTTTTACCATCTGTCAGCAATATTTAACCCTTTTACTACCTGGCAGCAAGATTTAACCCTTTTACCACCTGGCAGCAAGATTTACCCCTTTTTTTTACCTGGCAGCAAGATTTAAGCCATTTACCACATGGCAGCAATATTTAATCCGTTTACCACCTGGCAGCAAGATTTAACCCTTTTACCACCTGGCAGCAAAATTTAACCTGTTAACTACCTGGCAGAAAGATTTAAGCCGTTTACCATCTGGCAGCAAGATTTAACCCTTTTTTTCACGTGGCAGTAACATTTAACCCTTTTTCCAACTGGCAGCAAGATTTAACTCCTTTTTACCACCTGGCAGCAAGATTTAACCCTTTTACCACCTAGCAGCAAGATTTAACCCCTTTTTTCCACCTGGCAGTAAGATTTAACCCTTTTTTTTCACCTGGCAGCAAGATTTAACCTGTTTACCACCTTGCAGCAAGATTTAAGCCGTTTACCACCTGGCAGCAAGATTTAACCCTTCTCCCACCTGGCAGCAGGATTTAACCCTTTACTACCTGGCAGAAAGATTTAAGCCGTTTACCACCTGGCAGCAAGATTTAACCTGTTTACCACCTGGCAGCAAGATTTAACCCTTTTACCACCTGTCAGCAATATTTAACCCTTTTACTACCTGGCAGCAAGATTTAACCCTTTTACCACCTGGCAGCAAGATTTACCCCTTTTTTCTACCTGGCAGCAAGATTTAAGCCATTTACCACATGGCAGCAATATTTAATCCGTTTACCACCTGGCAGCAAGATTTAACCCTTTTACCACCTGGCAGCAAAATTTAACCTGTTAACTACCTGGCAGCAAGATTTAAGCTGTTTACCACCTGGCAGCAAGATTTAACCCGTTTACCACCTGGCAGCAAGATTTAACCCTTTTACCACCTGGCAGCAAGATTTAACCCGTTTACTACCTGGCAGCAAGATTTAACCAGTTTACCACCTGGCAGCAAGATTTATCCCTTTTACCACCTGGCAGCAAGATTTAACCCCTTTTTTCCACCTGGCAGCTAGATTTAACCCTTTTTATTACGTGGCAGCAAGATTTAGCCCTTTTACCACCTGGCAGCAAGATTTAACCCCTTTTTTCCACCTGGCAGCAAGATTTAACCCTTTTACCACCTGGCAGCAAGATTTAACCGCTTTTTTCCACCTGGCAGCAAGATTTAACCCTTTTTTAAACGTGGCAGCAAGATTTAACCGTTTTAACACCTGACAGCAAGATTTAACCCCTTTTTACCACCTGGCAGCAAGATTTAACCCTTTTACAAACTAGCAGCAAGATTTAACCCCTTTTTTCCATCTGACAGCAAGATTTAACCATTTTTTTCACCTGGCAGCAAGATTTAACCCTTTTACCACATGGCAGCAAGACTTATCCCCTTTTTTCCACATGGCAGCAAGATTTAACCCGATTACCACCTTGCAGCAAGATTTAACCCTTTTCCCACCTGGCAGCAGGATTTAACCCTTTACTACCTGGCAGCAAGATTTAACCCTTTTACCACCTGGCAGCAAGATTTACCCCTTTTTTTTACCTGGCAGCAAGATTTAAGCCATTTACCACATGGCAGCAATATTTAATCCGTTTACCACCTGGCAGCAAGATTTAACCCTTTTACCACCTGGCAGCAAAATTTAACCTGTTAACTACCTGGCAGCAAGATTTAAGCTGTTTACCACCTGGCAGCAAGATTTAACCCGTTTACCACCTGGCAGCAAGATTTAACCCTTTTACCACCTGGCAGCAAGATTTAACCCGTTTACTACCTGGCAGCAAGATTTAACCAGTTTACCACCTGGCAGCAAGATTTATCCCTTTTACCACCTGGCAGCAAGATTTAACCCCTTTTTTCCACCTGGCAGCTAGATTTAACCCTTTTTATTACGTGGCAGCAAGATTTAGCCCTTTTACCACCTGGCAGCAAGATTTAACCCCTTTTTTCCACCTGGCAGCAAGATTTAACCCTTTTCCCACCTGGCAGCAAGATTTAACCGCTTTTTTCCACCTGGCAGCAAGATTTAACCCTTTTTTAAACGTGGCAGCAAGATTTAACCGTTTTAACACCTGACAGCAAGATTTAACCCCTTTTTACCACCTGGCAGCAAGATTTAACCCTTTTACAAACTAGCAGCAAGATTTAACCCCTTTTTTCCATCTGACAGCAAGATTTAACCATTTTTTTCACCTGGCAGCAAGATTTAACCCTTTTACCACATGGCAGCAAGACTTATCCCCTTTTTTCCACATGGCAGCAAGATTTAACCCGATTACCACCTTGCAGCAAGATTTAACCCTTTTCCCACCTGGCAGCAGGATTTAACCCTTTACTACCTGGCAGCAAGATTTAAGCCGTTTACCACCTGGCAGCAAGATTTAACCTGTTTACCACCTGGCAGCAAGATTTAACCCTTTTACCATCTGTCAGCAATATTTAACCCTTTTACTACCTGGCAGCAAGATTTAACCCTTTTACCACCTGGCAGCAAGATTTACCCCTTTTTTTTACCTGGCAGCAAGATTTAAGCCATTTACCACATGGCAGCAATATTTAATCCGTTTACCACCTGGCAGCAAGATTTAACCCTTTTACCACCTGGCAGCAAAATTTAACCTGTTAACTACCTGGCAGAAAGATTTAAGCCGTTTACCATCTGGCAGCAAGATTTAACCCTTTTTTTCACGTGGCAGTAACATTTAACCCTTTTTCCAACTGGCAGCAAGATTTAACTCCTTTTTACCACCTGGCAGCAAGATTTAACCCTTTTACCACCTAGCAGCAAGATTTAACCCCTTTTTTCCACCTGGCAGTAAGATTTAACCCTTTTTTTTCACCTGGCAGCAAGATTTAACCTGTTTACCACCTTGCAGCAAGATTTAAGCCGTTTACCACCTGGCAGCAAGATTTAACCCTTCTCCCACCTGGCAGCAGGATTTAACCCTTTACTACCTGGCAGAAAGATTTAAGCCGTTTACCACCTGGCAGCAAGATTTAACCTGTTTACCACCTGGCAGCAAGATTTAACCCTTTTACCACCTGTCAGCAATATTTAACCCTTTTACTACCTGGCAGCAAGATTTAACCCTTTTACCACCTGGCAGCAAGATTTACCCCTTTTTTCTACCTGGCAGCAAGATTTAAGCCATTTACCACATGGCAGCAATATTTAATCCGTTTACCACCTGGCAGCAAGATTTAACCCTTTTACCACCTGGCAGCAAAATTTAACCTGTTAACTACCTGGCAGCAAGATTTAAGCTGTTTACCACCTGGCAGCAAGATTTAACCCGTTTACCACCTGGCAGCAAGATTTAACCCTTTTACCACCTGGCAGCAAGATTTAACCCGTTTACTACCTGGCAGCAAGATTTAACCAGTTTACCACCTGGCAGCAAGATTTATCCCTTTTACCACCTGGCAGCAAGATTT
Source organism: Phyllobates terribilis (assembly GCF_046119375.1). Lineage (NCBI taxonomy): Eukaryota > Metazoa > Chordata > Amphibia > Anura > Dendrobatidae > Phyllobates > Phyllobates terribilis. The sequence goes on from NW_027365397.1 coordinate 102,769, forward strand.
AACCCCTTTTTTCCACCTGGCAGCTAGATTTAACCCTTTTTATTACGTGGCAGCAAGATTTAGCCCTTTTACCACCTGGCAGCAAGATTTAACCCCTTTTTTCCACCTGGCAGCAAGATTTAACCCTTTTACCACCTGGCAGCAAGATTTAACCGCTTTTTTCCACCTGGCAGCAAGATTTAACCCTTTTTTAAACGTGGCAGCAAGATTTAACCGTTTTAACACCTGACAGCAAGATTTAACCCCTTTTTACCACCTGGCAGCAAGATTTAACCCTTTTACAAACTAGCAGCAAGATTTAACCCCTTTTTTCCATCTGACAGCAAGATTTAACCATTTTTTTCACCTGGCAGCAAGATTTAACCCTTTTACCACATGGCAGCAAGACTTATCCCCTTTTTTCCACATGGCAGCAAGATTTAACCCGATTACCACCTTGCAGCAAGATTTAACCCTTTTCCCACCTGGCAGCAGGATTTAACCCTTTACTACCTGGCAGCAAGATTTAACCCTTTTACCACCTGGCAGCAAGATTTACCCCTTTTTTTTACCTGGCAGCAAGATTTAAGCCATTTACCACATGGCAGCAATATTTAATCCGTTTACCACCTGGCAGCAAGATTTAACCCTTTTACCACCTGGCAGCAAAATTTAACCTGTTAACTACCTGGCAGAAAGATTTAACCCATTTACCACCTGGCAGCAAGAATTAATCCTTTTTTTTCCAGCTGGCAGCAAGATGTAACCGCCTTTTTACACCTGACAGCAATATTTAACCCGTTTACCACCTGGCAGCAAGATTTAACCCACTTTCCGCCTGGCAGTAAGATTTAATCCTTTTTTTTCCACCTGGCAGCAAGATTTAACCCTTTTTTCTACATGGCAGCAAAATTTAAGCCGTTTACCAACTGGCAGCAAGATTTAGCCCATTTTTCTAGCTGGCAGCTAAATTTAACCCGTTTACCAACTGGCAGCAAGATTTAACCCTTTTACCACCTGGCAGCAAGATTTAACCGCTTTTTTCCACCTGGCAGCAAGATTTAACCCTTTTTTAAACGTGGCAGCAAGATTTAACCGTTTTAACACCTGACAGCAAGATTTAACCCCTTTTTACCACCTGGCAGCAAGATTTAACCCTTTTACAAACTAGCAGCAAGATTTAACCCCTTTTTTCCATCTGACAGCAAGATTTAACCATTTTTTTCACCTGGCAGCAAGATTTAACCCTTTTACCACATGGCAGCAAGACTTATCCCCTTTTTTCCACATGGCAGCAAGATTTAACCCGATTACCACCTTGCAGCAAGATTTAACCCTTTTCCCACCTGGCAGCAGGATTTAACCCTTTACTACCTGGCAGCAAGATTTAAGCCGTTTACCACCTGGCAGCAAGATTTAACCTGTTTACCACCTGGCAGCAAGATTTAACCCTTTTACCATCTGTCAGCAATATTTAACCCTTTTACTACCTGGCAGCAAGATTTAACCCTTTTACCACCTGGCAGCAAGATTTACCCCTTTTTTTTACCTGGCAGCAAGATTTAAGCCATTTACCACATGGCAGCAATATTTAATCCGTTTACCACCTGGCAGCAAGATTTAACCCTTTTACCACCTGGCAGCAAAATTTAACCTGTTAACTACCTGGCAGAAAGATTTAAGCCGTTTACCATCTGGCAGCAAGATTTAACCCTTTTTTTCACGTGGCAGTAACATTTAACCCTTTTTCCAACTGGCAGCAAGATTTAACTCCTTTTTACCACCTGGCAGCAAGATTTAACCCTTTTACCACCTAGCAGCAAGATTTAACCCCTTTTTTCCACCTGGCAGTAAGATTTAACCCTTTTTTTTCACCTGGCAGCAAGATTTAACCTGTTTACCACCTTGCAGCAAGATTTAAGCCGTTTACCACCTGGCAGCAAGATTTAACCCTTCTCCCACCTGGCAGCAGGATTTAACCCTTTACTACCTGGCAGAAAGATTTAAGCCGTTTACCACCTGGCAGCAAGATTTAACCTGTTTACCACCTGGCAGCAAGATTTAACCCTTTTACCACCTGTCAGCAATATTTAACCCTTTTACTACCTGGCAGCAAGATTTAACCCTTTTACCACCTGGCAGCAAGATTTACCCCTTTTTTCTACCTGGCAGCAAGATTTAAGCCATTTACCACATGGCAGCAATATTTAATCCGTTTACCACCTGGCAGCAAGATTTAACCCTTTTACCACCTGGCAGCAAAATTTAACCTGTTAACTACCTGGCAGCAAGATTTAAGCTGTTTACCACCTGGCAGCAAGATTTAACCCGTTTACCACCTGGCAGCAAGATTTAACCCTTTTACCACCTGGCAGCAAGATTTAACCCGTTTACTACCTGGCAGCAAGATTTAACCAGTTTACCACCTGGCAGCAAGATTTATCCCTTTTACCACCTGGCAGCAAGATTTAACCCCTTTTTTCCACCTGGCAGCTAGATTTAACCCTTTTTATTACGTGGCAGCAAGATTTAGCCCTTTTACCACCTGGCAGCAAGATTTAACCCCTTTTTTCCACCTGGCAGCAAGATTTAACCCTTTTACCACCTGGCAGCAAGATTTAACCGCTTTTTTCCACCTGGCAGCAAGATTTAACCCTTTTTTAAACGTGGCAGCAAGATTTAACCGTTTTAACACCTGACAGCAAGATTTAACCCCTTTTTACCACCTGGCAGCAAGATTTAACCCTTTTACAAACTAGCAGCAAGATTTAACCCCTTTTTTCCATCTGACAGCAAGATTTAACCATTTTTTTCACCTGGCAGCAAGATTTAACCCTTTTACCACATGGCAGCAAGACTTATCCCCTTTTTTCCACATGGCAGCAAGATTTAACCCGATTACCACCTTGCAGCAAGATTTAACCCTTTTCCCACCTGGCAGCAGGATTTAACCCTTTACTACCTGGCAGCAAGATTTAACCCTTTTACCACCTGGCAGCAAGATTTACCCCTTTTTTTTACCTGGCAGCAAGATTTAAGCCATTTACCACATGGCAGCAATATTTAATCCGTTTACCACCTGGCAGCAAGATTTAACCCTTTTACCACCTGGCAGCAAAATTTAACCTGTTAACTACCTGGCAGAAAGATTTAACCCATTTACCACCTGGCAGCAAGAATTAATCCTTTTTTTTCCAGCTGGCAGCAAGATGTAACCGCCTTTTTACACCTGACAGCAATATTTAACCCGTTTACCACCTGGCAGCAAGATTTAACCCACTTTCCGCCTGGCAGTAAGATTTAATCCTTTTTTTTCCACCTGGCAGCAAGATTTAACCCTTTTTTCTACATGGCAGCAAAATTTAAGCCGTTTACCAACTGGCAGCAAGATTTAGCCCATTTTTCTAGCTGGCAGCTAAATTTAACCCGTTTACCAACTGGCAGCAAGATTTAACCCTTTTACCACCTGGCAGCAAGATTTAACCGCTTTTTTCCACCTGGCAGCAAGATTTAACCCTTTTTTAAACGTGGCAGCAAGATTTAACCGTTTTAACACCTGACAGCAAGATTTAACCCCTTTTTACCACCTGGCAGCAAGATTTAACCCTTTTACAAACTAGCAGCAAGATTTAACCCCTTTTTTCCATCTGACAGCAAGATTTAACCATTTTTTTCACCTGGCAGCAAGATTTAACCCTTTTACCACATGGCAGCAAGACTTATCCCCTTTTTTCCACATGGCAGCAAGATTTAACCCGATTACCACCTTGCAGCAAGATTTAACCCTTTTCCCACCTGGCAGCAGGATTTAACCCTTTACTACCTGGCAGCAAGATTTAAGCCGTTTACCACCTGGCAGCAAGATTTAACCTGTTTACCACCTGGCAGCAAGATTTAACCCTTTTACCATCTGTCAGCAATATTTAACCCTTTTACTACCTGGCAGCAAGATTTAACCCTTTTACCACCTGGCAGCAAGATTTACCCCTTTTTTTTACCTGGCAGCAAGATTTAAGCCATTTACCACATGGCAGCAATATTTAATCCGTTTACCACCTGGCAGCAAGATTTAACCCTTTTACCACCTGGCAGCAAAATTTAACCTGTTAACTACCTGGCAGAAAGATTTAAGCCGTTTACCATCTGGCAGCAAGATTTAACCCTTTTTTTCACGTGGCAGTAACATTTAACCCTTTTTCCAACTGGCAGCAAGATTTAACTCCTTTTTACCACCTGGCAGCAAGATTTAACCCTTTTACCACCTAGCAGCAAGATTTAACCCCTTTTTTCCACCTGGCAGTAAGATTTAACCCTTTTTTTTCACCTGGCAGCAAGATTTAACCTGTTTACCACCTTGCAGCAAGATTTAAGCCGTTTACCACCTGGCAGCAAGATTTAACCCTTCTCCCACCTGGCAGCAGGATTTAACCCTTTACTACCTGGCAGAAAGATTTAAGCCGTTTACCACCTGGCAGCAAGATTTAACCTGTTTACCACCTGGCAGCAAGATTTAACCCTTTTACCACCTGTCAGCAATATTTAACCCTTTTACTACCTGGCAGCAAGATTTAACCCTTTTACCACCTGGCAGCAAGATTTACCCCTTTTTTCTACCTGGCAGCAAGATTTAAGCCATTTACCACATGGCAGCAATATTTAATCCGTTTACCACCTGGCAGCAAGATTTAACCCTTTTACCACCTGGCAGCAAAATTTAACCTGTTAACTACCTGGCAGCAAGATTTAAGCTGTTTACCACCTGGCAGCAAGATTTAACCCGTTTACCACCTGGCAGCAAGATTTAACCCTTTTACCACCTGGCAGCAAGATTTAACCCGTTTACTACCTGGCAGCAAGATTTAACCAGTTTACCACCTGGCAGCAAGATTTATCCCTTTTACCACCTGGCAGCAAGATTTAACCCCTTTTTTCCACCTGGCAGCTAGATTTAACCCTTTTTATTACGTGGCAGCAAGATTTAGCCCTTTTACCACCTGGCAGCAAGATTTAACCCCTTTTTTCCACCTGGCAGCAAGATTTAACCCTTTTACCACCTGGCAGCAAGATTTAACCGCTTTTTTCCACCTGGCAGCAAGATTTAACCCTTTTTTAAACGTGGCAGCAAGATTTAACCGTTTTAACACCTGACAGCAAGATTTAACCCCTTTTTACCACCTGGCAGCAAGATTTAACCCTTTTACAAACTAGCAGCAAGATTTAACCCCTTTTTTCCATCTGACAGCAAGATTTAACCATTTTTTTCACCTGGCAGCAAGATTTAACCCTTTTACCACATGGCAGCAAGACTTATCCCCTTTTTTCCACATGGCAGCAAGATTTAACCCGATTACCACCTTGCAGCAAGATTTAACCCTTTTCCCACCTGGCAGCAGGATTTAACCCTTTACTACCTGGCAGCAAGATTTAACCCTTTTACCACCTGGCAGCAAGATTTACCCCTTTTTTTTACCTGGCAGCAAGATTTAAGCCATTTACCACATGGCAGCAATATTTAATCCGTTTACCACCTGGCAGCAAGATTTAACCCTTTTACCACCTGGCAGCAAAATTTAACCTGTTAACTACCTGGCAGAAAGATTTAACCCATTTACCACCTGGCAGCAAGAATTAATCCTTTTTTTTCCAGCTGGCAGCAAGATGTAACCGCCTTTTTACACCTGACAGCAATATTTAACCCGTTTACCACCTGGCAGCAAGATTTAACCCACTTTCCGCCTGGCAGTAAGATTTAATCCTTTTTTTTCCACCTGGCAGCAAGATTTAACCCTTTTTTCTACATGGCAGCAAAATTTAAGCCGTTTACCAACTGGCAGCAAGATTTAGCCCATTTTTCTAGCTGGCAGCTAAATTTAACCCGTTTACCAACTGGCAGCAAGATTTAACCCTTTTACCACCTGGCAGCAAAATTTAACCTGTTAACTACCTGGCAGCAAGATTTAAGCTGTTTACCACCTGGCAGCAAGATTTAACCCGTTTACCACCTGGCAGCAAGATTTAACCCTTTTACCACCTGGCAGCAAGATTTAACCCGTTTACTACCTGGCAGCAAGATTTAACCAGTTTACCACCTGGCAGCAAGATTTATCCCTTTTACCACCTGGCAGCAAGATTTAACCCCTTTTTTCCACCTGGCAGCTAGATTTAACCCTTTTTATTACGTGGCAGCAAGATTTAGCCCTTTTACCACCTGGCAGCAAGATTTAACCCCTTTTTTCCACCTGGCAGCAAGATTTAACCCTTTTACCACCTGGCAGCAAGATTTAACCGCTTTTTTCCACCTGGCAGCAAGATTTAACCCTTTTTTAAACGTGGCAGCAAGATTTAACCGTTTTAACACCTGACAGCAAGATTTAACCCCTTTTTACCACCTGGCAGCAAGATTTAACCCTTTTACAAACTAGCAGCAAGATTTAACCCCTTTTTTCCATCTGACAGCAAGATTTAACCATTTTTTTCACCTGGCAGCAAGATTTAACCCTTTTACCACATGGCAGCAAGACTTATCCCCTTTTTTCCACATGGCAGCAAGATTTAACCCGATTACCACCTTGCAGCAAGATTTAACCCTTTTCCCACCTGGCAGCAGGATTTAACCCTTTACTACCTGGCAGCAAGATTTAAGCCGTTTACCACCTGGCAGCAAGATTTAACCTGTTTACCACCTGGCAGCAAGATTTAACCCTTTTACCATCTGTCAGCAATATTTAACCCTTTTACTACCTGGCAGCAAGATTTAACCCTTTTACCACCTGGCAGCAAGATTTACCCCTTTTTTTTACCTGGCAGCAAGATTTAAGCCATTTACCACATGGCAGCAATATTTAATCCGTTTACCACCTGGCAGCAAGATTTAACCCTTTTACCACCTGGCAGCAAAATTTAACCTGTTAACTACCTGGCAGAAAGATTTAAGCCGTTTACCATCTGGCAGCAAGATTTAACCCTTTTTTTCACGTGGCAGTAACATTTAACCCTTTTTCCAACTGGCAGCAAGATTTAACTCCTTTTTACCACCTGGCAGCAAGATTTAACCCTTTTACCACCTAGCAGCAAGATTTAACCCCTTTTTTCCACCTGGCAGTAAGATTTAACCCTTTTTTTTCACCTGGCAGCAAGATTTAACCTGTTTACCACCTTGCAGCAAGATTTAAGCCGTTTACCACCTGGCAGCAAGATTTAACCCTTCTCCCACCTGGCAGCAGGATTTAACCCTTTACTACCTGGCAGAAAGATTTAAGCCGTTTACCACCTGGCAGCAAGATTTAACCTGTTTACCACCTGGCAGCAAGATTTAACCCTTTTACCACCTGTCAGCAATATTTAACCCTTTTACTACCTGGCAGCAAGATTTAACCCTTTTACCACCTGGCAGCAAGATTTACCCCTTTTTTCTACCTGGCAGCAAGATTTAAGCCATTTACCACATGGCAGCAATATTTAATCCGTTTACCACCTGGCAGCAAGATTTAACCCTTTTACCACCTGGCAGCAAAATTTAACCTGTTAACTACCTGGCAGCAAGATTTAAGCTGTTTACCACCTGGCAGCAAGATTTAACCCGTTTACCACCTGGCAGCAAGATTTAACCCTTTTACCACCTGGCAGCAAGATTTAACCCGTTTACTACCTGGCAGCAAGATTTAACCAGTTTACCACCTGGCAGCAAGATTTATCCCTTTTACCACCTGGCAGCAAGATTTAACCCCTTTTTTCCACCTGGCAGCTAGATTTAACCCTTTTTATTACGTGGCAGCAAGATTTAGCCCTTTTACCACCTGGCAGCAAGATTTAACCCCTTTTTTCCACCTGGCAGCAAGATTTAACCCTTTTACCACCTGGCAGCAAGATTTAACCGCTTTTTTCCACCTGGCAGCAAGATTTAACCCTTTTTTAAACGTGGCAGCAAGATTTAACCGTTTTAACACCTGACAGCAAGATTTAACCCCTTTTTACCACCTGGCAGCAAGATTTAACCCTTTTACAAACTAGCAGCAAGATTTAACCCCTTTTTTCCATCTGACAGCAAGATTTAACCATTTTTTTCACCTGGCAGCAAGATTTAACCCTTTTACCACATGGCAGCAAGACTTATCCCCTTTTTTCCACATGGCAGCAAGATTTAACCCGATTACCACCTTGCAGCAAGATTTAACCCTTTTCCCACCTGGCAGCAGGATTTAACCCTTTACTACCTGGCAGCAAGATTTAACCCTTTTACCACCTGGCAGCAAGATTTACCCCTTTTTTTTACCTGGCAGCAAGATTTAAGCCATTTACCACATGGCAGCAATATTTAATCCGTTTACCACCTGGCAGCAAGATTTAACCCTTTTACCACCTGGCAGCAAAATTTAACCTGTTAACTACCTGGCAGAAAGATTTAACCCATTTACCACCTGGCAGCAAGAATTAATCCTTTTTTTTCCAGCTGGCAGCAAGATGTAACCGCCTTTTTACACCTGACAGCAATATTTAACCCGTTTACCACCTGGCAGCAAGATTTAACCCACTTTCCGCCTGGCAGTAAGATTTAATCCTTTTTTTTCCACCTGGCAGCAAGATTTAACCCTTTTTTCTACATGGCAGCAAAATTTAAGCCGTTTACCAACTGGCAGCAAGATTTAGCCCATTTTTCTAGCTGGCAGCTAAATTTAACCCGTTTACCAACTGGCAGCAAGATTTAACCCTTTTACCACCTGGCAGCAAGATTTAACCGCTTTTTTCCACCTGGCAGCAAGATTTAACCCTTTTTTAAACGTGGCAGCAAGATTTAACCGTTTTAACACCTGACAGCAAGATTTAACCCCTTTTTACCACCTGGCAGCAAGATTTAACCCTTTTACAAACTAGCAGCAAGATTTAACCCCTTTTTTCCATCTGACAGCAAGATTTAACCATTTTTTTCACCTGGCAGCAAGATTTAACCCTTTTACCACATGGCAGCAAGACTTATCCCCTTTTTTCCACATGGCAGCAAGATTTAACCCGATTACCACCTTGCAGCAAGATTTAACCCTTTTCCCACCTGGCAGCAGGATTTAACCCTTTACTACCTGGCAGCAAGATTTAAGCCGTTTACCACCTGGCAGCAAGATTTAACCTGTTTACCACCTGGCAGCAAGATTTAACCCTTTTACCATCTGTCAGCAATATTTAACCCTTTTACTACCTGGCAGCAAGATTTAACCCTTTTACCACCTGGCAGCAAGATTTACCCCTTTTTTTTACCTGGCAGCAAGATTTAAGCCATTTACCACATGGCAGCAATATTTAATCCGTTTACCACCTGGCAGCAAGATTTAACCCTTTTACCACCTGGCAGCAAAATTTAACCTGTTAACTACCTGGCAGAAAGATTTAAGCCGTTTACCATCTGGCAGCAAGATTTAACCCTTTTTTTCACGTGGCAGTAACATTTAACCCTTTTTCCAACTGGCAGCAAGATTTAACTCCTTTTTACCACCTGGCAGCAAGATTTAACCCTTTTACCACCTAGCAGCAAGATTTAACCCCTTTTTTCCACCTGGCAGTAAGATTTAACCCTTTTTTTTCACCTGGCAGCAAGATTTAACCTGTTTACCACCTTGCAGCAAGATTTAAGCCGTTTACCACCTGGCAGCAAGATTTAACCCTTCTCCCACCTGGCAGCAGGATTTAACCCTTTACTACCTGGCAGAAAGATTTAAGCCGTTTACCACCTGGCAGCAAGATTTAACCTGTTTACCACCTGGCAGCAAGATTTAACCCTTTTACCACCTGTCAGCAATATTTAACCCTTTTACTACCTGGCAGCAAGATTTAACCCTTTTACCACCTGGCAGCAAGATTTACCCCTTTTTTCTACCTGGCAGCAAGATTTAAGCCATTTACCACATGGCAGCAATATTTAATCCGTTTACCACCTGGCAGCAAGATTTAACCCTTTTACCACCTGGCAGCAAAATTTAACCTGTTAACTACCTGGCAGCAAGATTTAAGCTGTTTACCACCTGGCAGCAAGATTTAACCCGTTTACCACCTGGCAGCAAGATTTAACCCTTTTACCACCTGGCAGCAAGATTTAACCCGTTTACTACCTGGCAGCAAGATTTAACCAGTTTACCACCTGGCAGCAAGATTTATCCCTTTTACCACCTGGCAGCAAGATTTAACCCCTTTTTTCCACCTGGCAGCTAGATTTAACCCTTTTTATTACGTGGCAGCAAGATTTAGCCCTTTTACCACCTGGCAGCAAGATTTAACCCCTTTTTTCCACCTGGCAGCAAGATTTAACCCTTTTACCACCTGGCAGCAAGATTTAACCGCTTTTTTCCACCTGGCAGCAAGATTTAACCCTTTTTTAAACGTGGCAGCAAGATTTAACCGTTTTAACACCTGACAGCAAGATTTAACCCCTTTTTACCACCTGGCAGCAAGATTTAACCCTTTTACAAACTAGCAGCAAGATTTAACCCCTTTTTGTCCATCTGACAGCAAGATTTAACCATTTTTTTCACCTGGCAGCAAGATTTAACCCTTTTACCACATGGCAGCAAGACTTATCCCCTTTTTTCCACATGGCAGCAAGATTTAACCCGATTACCACCTTGCAGCAAGATTTAACCCTTTTCCCACCTGGCAGCAGGATTTAACCCTTTACTACCTGGCAGCAAGATTTAACCCTTTTACCACCTGGCAGCAAGATTTACCCCTTTTTTTTACCTGGCAGCAAGATTTAAGCCATTTACCACATGGCAGCAATATTTAATCCGTTTACCACCTGGCAGCAAGATTTAACCCTTTTACCACCTGGCAGCAAAATTTAACCTGTTAACTACCTGGCAGAAAGATTTAACCCATTTACCACCTGGCAGCAAGAATTAATCCTTTTTTTTCCAGCTGGCAGCAAGATGTAACCGCCTTTTTACACCTGACAGCAATATTTAACCCGTTTACCAACTGGCAGCAAGATTTAACCCACTTTCCGCCTGGCAGTAAGATTTAATCCTTTTTTTTCCACCTGGCAGCAAGATTTAACCCTTTTTTCTACATGGCAGCAAAATTTAAGCCGTTTACCAACTGGCAGCAAGATTTAGCCCATTTTTCTAGCTGGCAGCTAAATTTAACCCGTTTACCAACTGGCAGCAAGATTTAACCCTTTTACCACCTGGCAGCAAAATTTAACCTGTTAACTACCTGGCAGCAAGATTTAAGCTGTTTACCACCTGGCAGCAAGATTTAACCCGTTTACCACCTGGCAGCAAGATTTAACCCTTTTACCACCTGGCAGCAAGATTTAACCCGTTTACTACCTGGCAGCAAGATTTAACCAGTTTACCACCTGGCAGCAAGATTTATCCCTTTTACCACCTGGCAGCAAGATTTAACCCCTTTTTTCCACCTGGCAGCTAGATTTAACCCTTTTTATTACGTGGCAGCAAGATTTAGCCCTTTTACCACCTGGCAGCAAGATTTAACCCCTTTTTTCCACCTGGCAGCAAGATTTAACCCTTTTACCACCTGGCAGCAAGATTTAACCGCTTTTTTCCACCTGGCAGCAAGATTTAACCCTTTTTTAAACGTGGCAGCAAGATTTAACCGTTTTAACACCTGACAGCAAGATTTAACCCCTTTTTACCACCTGGCAGCAAGATTTAACCCTTTTACAAACTAGCAGCAAGATTTAACCCCTTTTTTCCATCTGACAGCAAGATTTAACCATTTTTTTCACCTGGCAGCAAGATTTAACCCTTTTACCACATGGCAGCAAGACTTATCCCCTTTTTTCCACATGGCAGCAAGATTTAACCCGATTACCACCTTGCAGCAAGATTTAACCCTTTTCCCACCTGGCAGCAGGATTTAACCCTTTACTACCTGGCAGCAAGATTTAAGCCGTTTACCACCTGGCAGCAAGATTTAACCTGTTTACCACCTGGCAGCAAGATTTAACCCTTTTACCATCTGTCAGCAATATTTAACCCTTTTACTACCTGGCAGCAAGATTTAACCCTTTTACCACCTGGCAGCAAGATTTACCCCTTTTTTTTACCTGGCAGCAAGATTTAAGCCATTTACCACATGGCAGCAATATTTAATCCGTTTACCACCTGGCAGCAAGATTTAACCCTTTTACCACCTGGCAGCAAAATTTAACCTGTTAACTACCTGGCAGAAAGATTTAAGCCGTTTACCATCTGGCAGCAAGATTTAACCCTTTTTTTCACGTGGCAGTAACATTTAACCCTTTTTCCAACTGGCAGCAAGATTTAACTCCTTTTTACCACCTGGCAGCAAGATTTAACCCTTTTACCACCTAGCAGCAAGATTTAACCCCTTTTTTCCACCTGGCAGTAAGATTTAACCCTTTTTTTTCACCTGGCAGCAAGATTTAACCTGTTTACCACCTTGCAGCAAGATTTAAGCCGTTTACCACCTGGCAGCAAGATTTAACCCTTCTCCCACCTGGCAGCAGGATTTAACCCTTTACTACCTGGCAGAAAGATTTAAGCCGTTTACCACCTGGCAGCAAGATTTAACCTGTTTACCACCTGGCAGCAAGATTTAACCCTTTTACCACCTGTCAGCAATATTTAACCCTTTTACTACCTGGCAGCAAGATTTAACCCTTTTACCACCTGGCAGCAAGATTTACCCCTTTTTTCTACCTGGCAGCAAGATTTAAGCCATTTACCACATGGCAGCAATATTTAATCCGTTTACCACCTGGCAGCAAGATTTAACCCTTTTACCACCTGGCAGCAAAATTTAACCTGTTAACTACCTGGCAGCAAGATTTAAGCTGTTTACCACCTGGCAGCAAGATTTAACCCGTTTACCACCTGGCAGCAAGATTTAACCCTTTTACCACCTGGCAGCAAGATTTAACCCGTTTACTACCTGGCAGCAAGATTTAACCAGTTTACCACCTGGCAGCAAGATTTATCCCTTTTACCACCTGGCAGCAAGATTTAACCCCTTTTTTCCACCTGGCAGCTAGATTTAACCCTTTTTATTACGTGGCAGCAAGATTTAGCCCTTTTACCACCTGGCAGCAAGATTTAACCCCTTTTTTCCACCTGGCAGCAAGATTTAACCCTTTTACCACCTGGCAGCAAGATTTAACCGCTTTTTTCCACCTGGCAGCAAGATTTAACCCTTTTTTAAACGTGGCAGCAAGATTTAACCGTTTTAACACCTGACAGCAAGATTTAACCCCTTTTTACCACCTGGCAGCAAGATTTAACCCTTTTACAAACTAGCAGCAAGATTTAACCCCTTTTTTCCATCTGACAGCAAGATTTAACCATTTTTTTCACCTGGCAGCAAGATTTAACCCTTTTACCACATGGCAGCAAGACTTATCCCCTTTTTTCCACATGGCAGCAAGATTTAACCCGATTACCACCTTGCAGCAAGATTTAACCCTTTTCCCACCTGGCAGCAGGATTTAACCCTTTACTACCTGGCAGCAAGATTTAACCCTTTTACCACCTGGCAGCAAGATTTACCCCTTTTTTTTACCTGGCAGCAAGATTTAAGCCATTTACCACATGGCAGCAATATTTAATCCGTTTACCACCTGGCAGCAAGATTTAACCCTTTTACCACCTGGCAGCAAAATTTAACCTGTTAACTACCTGGCAGAAAGATTTAACCCATTTACCACCTGGCAGCAAGAATTAATCCTTTTTTTTCCAGCTGGCAGCAAGATGTAACCGCCTTTTTACACCTGACAGCAATATTTAACCCGTTTACCACCTGGCAGCAAGATTTAACCCACTTTCCGCCTGGCAGTAAGATTTAATCCTTTTTTTTCCACCTGGCAGCAAGATTTAACCCTTTTTTCTACATGGCAGCAAAATTTAAGCCGTTTACCAACTGGCAGCAAGATTTAGCCCATTTTTCTAGCTGGCAGCTAAATTTAACCCGTTTACCAACTGGCAGCAAGATTTAACCCTTTTACCACCTGG
>NW_027365398.1:0-116563 GCF_046119375.1 Phyllobates terribilis
GGCTGCGGCACTGTACACTGTCTGTTAACTTATTTTTTGTGCTAATAAAAGATATATTCAATCAAAAATCTGTTCTTATCAGTTTAATATCTGATACGTCCCCTATCTGGGGACCATATATTAAATGGATTTTTAGAACAGGGAGATGGAAAAAGAGCTTGCTCTGTCCACTCCACGCATTGACCTGGTATTACAGTATCTCCAGGACCGGTGCACCCCTTCTTTAATGCAGTTTCTAAAATCAGAAAGAATTGAATTCAATGTTTTTTGTTCATTTTGCTTGTTTGTCGGATTTTGGGATGGACTCTTTGGCTTTGCTTTTCTTCTCCTCATTGGATTTTTCATGTTCAAAGTTGCAGAAGCCAGATTACAAGCTCATTTTGGTTCAACTTCAGCAACTGTGCATTGCATTGCCATGTAATGTAATGAAATGCTATCTTTCTAGCTCTCCCTTTTTACTTCCTTTTGGATAAACAGACATATTAGGCAAGCATTTTGGAGCTTTCACCTAAATAACTACAGGTGGTGAGATAAGCTGCACAATATAATTGACCTTTCAGTATATTGTTGCACACACACCATCTATTTAGCAAATGCCCTTGTTATCAACAGCAGCCTTTTAAACTCACCTGAGCTAACAGGTATGTGCGCTGGTTACTCTGCTGCGCTTAAAATTTCTTTTTTGGTTTGCTACAATGCCTTTTCTGAAACGTTGTCTCCCTCTGCTGGAACACTGACTTCTTTCATTTAATGCCTGCAGACTATAAAAGAGAACCCAACCCAAAAAGTTTGGTTGATTAGTCTGTGGCATTCTGTTAAACTGTTGCTTATGGCGGTCTCTGTGAGCTTCTCAGCGACATTCAGCCAGCCAGGTATCCTGCCTGCAGTAGATGGAATGTGGCAATGGAACGCTGGCTGCGCGTGTCATAATAGGCTCTGAGCCTTTATATACCTGTGCACAGCAGCAGCCACCTTCAGTCTGCTGCTGGACAGCCAGCAGCAGCAGCAGCAGCAGCAGGAGAGGTATGTAATCAGCAGCCCTCCTTCTAAGGGTAGACAGCTGCTCGTTCCACCCCACCCCCCGCCTTAATTGGTTCTCCTCCCTTCCAACGGTGTTGAGGCGGGTGGGAACAGCAGGGGGTGAAGGTGCTGTGTTTAAAGAGGTGGAGTTATGCAGATCTAAAACGCGTGGATTGCAGCAGCAGCAAGCCGAAAAGTGCAGGCATGTAAGATATCTAGAGGTTGACAACATGTCTTCTTAACGGGAGTCCAGGAGCTCATCTCCACAAATGGACTTTTCAGGATCCTTGGGTGGCTCCGTAGTTTGAAACCAATTCTGGTTATCGTTTCTCGGCCTTTTGGCACGATCTATCAGGTTTACCTGTGTGGTCTTGCCTGTGAGGTGCTCTTGGTACCCTTTCTCTCGGCCTGGGGGGATCGTTCCTCTTCGGAGGGACTTAACCCCCCTGCTGCTATTGGGAGGAAGGATTAGTCCGGGAGCAACGGGAAGGGATCCCATGAAGGCTTGCGCCTTTCAGAGAGAAGAGTCGGTACGTTCCTGAGTGAAGGATGCCGGCAACGCTCACATATTCATCGGGTGATGCCCGGATGCGGAACACCGTGAGGATTGAAGTTGGAGCAGGATCGAGGACGGAGAAGAACTTGGACTACATCTGCCATAGGATTCTGCTTGGAGTTCTGGAGTTTCGGCGGGAAGACATATTCTGCTTCCAGGACAATGAGTACAAGGGGACTTACACCATCACCTTCAAGAGCCAGGGATGCTGTCACCAACTCGTACAAAAGGTAAATGAGAAAAACTACTTAGATGAATTGGATGGACTAACCTTTTGTCTCTTGTATGCCTATGACGAGATCCCTATCGTGGTGCATTTCCCGAACCCCTTTGTGGAAGCTGCAGACATCTCGACCTACCTTATCCGTTATTGTGATGATCTGAGATACCTGGGCACTGTGAAGAACGCGGTAGGCTTCTGGTGCGGCAAGAGGAGGTACATGGCCCGTCTAAAGAGGGACCCAAGCGGAGTGGGAGGAATGCTACACCCTCCCTCAACATTTGTGATCGGTAAGAGCAGAGGCTACTTATTTTACCCTGGAATGCCGGTATGTTGCAGGAACTGTGGACAAATGGGTCATACCCAAACGTCCTGCACGGGCAGGAAAGTAGACCGCTGCAATAATTGCAGCTGTTACGGACATTTAATGAAGGACTGTCCCGCTGGGAGGAAATGCAATCTTTGTGGTGAGGCGGGGCACATGTTCCGAGGATGCCCCAACAGGACCAGGACCAGGACCTATGCAGAAGCTGCATCTTCTGCAGCTGAGCCGATGCGCCCGCCGGTCTTCACTGGCGGGCCGGCGTCGGAGGGCGGTTCGAAGGGCGAGAAGGCTGGGATGGAGCAGGGAGCCGGAGGCCCCTCTGGGGCGGCCCCTGCATCGAAGTCCCTTAACGATGGGCGGACCTCGCATAGACCGGAGCGGAGGGGTTCTCCTTCTGGGAGGGTATCCTCCGTGTCGATGGTTCCCGATACCGATCCTGTTGGGCTGGAGGGTGGTGCCCCTGTGCGGTTGGCTACAGGGGACCACGCAGCGATGGCCTCAGGATCTTCCAGGGCGATTAGCCAGCCAGATGAGGGGGCTTTGCTTCTAGGTGGCGAACATCAGGGAATCGGTGTTGGTGATCTTATCCTGATGGACCAGTCTCTCCCCCTGGAGGAGGTGGAGGAAGAGGAGGACTGCACCAGTGACCTAGTGGAGTCTGCCCCGAAAAAGAGACGGAATGTCGAAGCCCCAGCGTCTCCTGGAATGTGGCTGGGAACCGTGACCTACGAGGGGGCAACCGCCGGCTCACAGAATATCGAGTCGTTTGGGTCCTCTAGCCCGGATGTCCTGGAGCAATTTGACATACAGGGCTTTGAGTCAGGTGTCCTCATGGAAGATCCACCACCCTGACCTATGAATGCCGACATTAAGACTTGTCTCACTGAATGTGAGGTCATTAAAGAGCCCAGTTCGTAGGGCTGCTCTATTCAAGTATTTAGAAACCGCTGACTTTGACATTTGTTTATTACAGGAATGCGGGATACAACATGCACTAAATTATAATGACATCAAGACAGATTGGAGACTGGGGCCCTCCATCTGGTCTGGCTCCAATGACAACAAGTCAGCGGGGGTGGGCTTCCTCTGTCGTGGGAGAAATATTACTGTAAATGCTGTCACAGAAATAGTACCAGGCAGAGTGGTTTTAGTGCATTTTAAATTTAATGGTTTTACCCTACGTGTAATGAATATTTATGCTCCCCCTGATAAGCAAGAGAGAATTAATTTATTTGGGATATTGCCATTGTACTGTACTGGGTCATCTCCCCTGATCGTAGGGGGTGATTTTAATTGTCTTTGTGCTAGTGAACAACGAGCGGGGGGTGACCCTTTACGCAAATTGGATAAGTCATGTCATCTATTGAAAGATTTTATAACTGATTTTAAATTATGCGATGCGTGGAGGTCACTCCTGCCGACGGACCCTGGTTATACGTGGTCCGGAAGAGGGGTGTCCTCCAGGATCGATTTTATTTTCCTATCAGATGATTTTAACCCTGTAAAATGTGTTTTAACATCAAATATATTTTCTGACCATAAGGGCTTGGAGGTGCACCTAGAATACCGGGATGAACAGAGGGTCAACAGGGGCCTCTGGCGTCTAAGTACTTACCTGCTGGAGGACCCTCTGATTCGACAAGACTTTGGTAAAGCCTATCAAGCCTGGCGGCGACAAAAACCTTCTGATGCCCCTATGGTAACCTGGTGGGAAAATTTGAAAAAAAAAGTCAGAATGTTTTTTATAAAAGCAGGGAGACGTAAAGCTAGAGAGAAAAAAAGATGTTTTAGTGATCTTAATACCAAACTACAAACACTTTTTAAATTCAAAGAGCTAGGGGTGGAGGTGGGAGATGATATTGCTAGCCTAAAAACTGAAATCCAGAACTGCATAGACACAAAGGGGAAAGAGATTATTTTTAACTCTAGAGTGCAGCACTTGGAGGAGGGGGAGAAGTGCTCTTGCTTCTTCTTCAAAAAAGTCATGGATAAAAGAGAAGTGATCACAAATCTAGAGGGTGAAACATCTATGCAGGGAATGTTGAATGCTACTTTTAACTTTTGTAAGCATCTTTTTAGTAAAAAAGTGTATAGATGAGTCCTTTTTATCTGATGCTCTTAATGATCTCGATTTTAAGTTAAATTTTACAGACCAGGAGTTTTTAGAACGCGATATTGTTTTAGAGGAATTATTTTATGTTTTTAAAAGTTTCTCTAAGGGTAAAGCACCTGGGTGTGATGGACTACCTGTAGAATTTTACCTTACTTTTTGGGACATTTTAAAAGAGGACCTTTTTATGCTTTTTAAAGAAGTTTTTATTTGTGAACAGTTGCCATTTTCGTGGAGGAGAGGAGTGGTGTCTTTGATATATAAAAAAGGTGATCGCAGTGCTCTAGCGAATTGGAGACCCATAACTCTCCTAAACGTTGATTACAAGGTACTTGCTAAGGTGGTTGCAAACCGGCTCAGGAATGTCATTGCCAAACTAATCCAGCCTGAGCAGGTTTGTAGTGTACCAGGCAGAAGTATTTCAGAGGTTTTAAACGTATTAAGGGATGTAATTTGGTATTCCAGAGACCGGGGTCAAAATGTAGCTCTTTTAGCCCTAGATTTTGAAAAAGCTTTCGATAGAGTCTCTCATAGATTTCTTTTTAGAGTTTTAAAAAGGATGGGTATTCCTAATATGCTTTTAAATTGTATTAAGATTTTATATAAAAATTGTTTTAGTCAAATTTCTCTTAATGGCTTTTTAACAGATGGAGTTCCCCTTGAGTCCGGAGTGAAGCAGGGATGCCCCTTGTCGCCCATCCTGTTCATCTGCGCCATGGAGCCCCTGCTGAGCGCAATAAGGAAAGACAAAGTGATTAGAGGGGTTCCTGTTCCTGGCGGAGGTGGCAGTGATGTGAGAGTCTTTGGCTACATGGATGACGTGACGGTTGTGTGCTTGGACCCTGCTTCCCTCCGGAGGGCGGTGTTGCGCATTGAATTTTTTTCCCAGGCATCCGGGTTTAAACTTAATTTAAATAAATCTGAATGTCTGACTTTGGGATCCTGGGACACCGCCCAACTCCCGCAGCTCACTATAAAACGAGACAATGTAAAAATTCTTGGAGTTGTTTTTAACGAGGAGAATGTGGGAACTCAAAGCTGGGAGAATGTCATAGAAAAAATGTCAAAGAAAATATCATTTTGGGGTTTGAGGTCCCTAACAATGGAGGGGAAAATTTTATTATAAAATCAGTGTTGTTACCCCTCATACTGTATATAGCTATGGTGTACCCCCCCTCTGATGTTTTAATTAAAAAAATGACTAGGATGATCTTTATGTTTTTATGGAACTCCAAAATGGAAAAATTAAGGAGAGAAATAATGAGGAAGAATAAAATGAACGGCGGAAGGGATGTCCCCGACTTACATATTTATTTGTATTTAAATTATTTCTGCTTTTGTTTCAAACATTTTAATGGTAATAGTGCGCTAAGTTATTTTTTAAAATATACTTGTGGGATGATTTTTAAAAGATGGTTTAAGTTGTCGTTGAATTCCCCTGTTTTACTATGCCCCCCCAAACACCAAGCAATCTTAGAAAAGACTGTTCGATTTTATAGCCTTGGTGATTTTAATATGGACATTTTTAAAGACCGCAAGAAGCTTTTATCTTTTCTGAGGAGGAATGAAGATGTGACCCCCATAGTAAATTTCTCAGAAGAGAGATCGAAGCAAGTTTGGAAGAATGTCTTCGGGAAATTCTTAGCAAATGGACATAAGGACATCGCATGGATGGTGGTCCACCAGTGCCTCCCCACCAGAGAGTTTCACCACAGGAGAGGCCTGGTGGCCAGAGCAAAATGCCCCAGAGACTCATGTATTAATGACGAAACCACCTTGCACCTTATGTGGAATTGCCCATTT
Source organism: Phyllobates terribilis (assembly GCF_046119375.1). Lineage (NCBI taxonomy): Eukaryota > Metazoa > Chordata > Amphibia > Anura > Dendrobatidae > Phyllobates > Phyllobates terribilis. Next base: position 6,035 of record NW_027365398.1, read on the forward strand.
GCACAGGAACTTTGGCACAAAGTTGGGATTCTTTTAAAATGGACTTGCGGTTTAAGAGATTTTAACCATGAATATGTTTTATATGGCCTTTTTAAATGTCCGACCCCTCAACAGTATTGTATATGTTGGTGTATGATTAACTGTTTTAAAGACGCCCTTTGGAAGGCACGCAATATTTTACTTTTTAAACGTGATGCTATTTCTGTGAAGGATTGTCTTAAAATTGCTTTTAGTCAGATGTATATTTATTACTTGAGGGATGTCAAATGTATTGGGAGGAGGGATGCTAATCGTATATGGGGTTTTTATGGGTGGAATTCTGTGTTTTATTAATGTATTGTTTGTGTTGCTGTTTTTTGATTGTAAACCATCTTTTACGCACTTAATAAATTATGTTGAAACCTGATCTGTTCTTATCAGTTTAATATCTGATACGTCCCCTATCTGGGGACCATATATTAAATGGATTTTTAGAACAGGGAGATGGAAAAAGAGCTTGCTCTGTCCACTCCACGCATTGACCTGGTATTGCAGTATCTCCAGGACCGGTGCACCCCTTCTTTAATGCAGTTTCTAAAATCAGAAAGAATTGAATTCAATGTTTTTTGTTCATTTTGCTTGTTTGTCGGATTTTGGGATGGACTCTTTGGCTTTGCTTTTCTTCTCCTCATTGGATTTTTCATGTTCAAAGTTGCAGAAGCCAGATTACAAGCTCATTTTGGTTCAACTTCAGCAACTGTGCATTGCATTGCCATGTAATGTAATGAAATGCTATCTTTCTAGCTCTCCCTTTTTACTTCCTTTTGGATAAACAGACATATTAGGCAAGCATTTTGGAGCTTTCACCTAAATAACTACAGGTGGTGAGATAAGCTGCACAATATAATTGACCTTTCAGTATATTGTTGCACACACACCATCTATTTAGCAAATGCCCTTGTTATCAACAGCAGCCTTTTAAACTCACCTGAGCTAACAGGTATGTGCGCTGGTTACTCTGCTGCGCTTAAAATTTCTTTTTTGGTTTGCTACAATGCCTTTTCTGAAACGTTGTCTCCCTCTGCTGGAACACTGACTTGTTTCATTTGATGCCTGCAGACTATAAAAGAGAACCCAACCCAAAAAGTTTGGTTGATTAGTCTGTGGCATTCTGTTAAACTGTTGCTTATGGCGATCTCTGTGAGCTTCTCAGCGACATTCAGCCAGCCAGGTATCCTGCCTGCAGTAGATGGAATGTGGCAATGGAACGCTGGCTGCGCGTGTCATAATAGGCTCTGAGCCTTTATATACCTGTGCACAGCAGCAGCCACCTTCAGTCTGCTGCTGGACAGCCAGCAGCAGCAGCAGCAGCAGCAGGAGAGGTATGTAATCAGCAGCCCTCCTGCTAAGGGTAGACAGCTGCTCGTTCCACCCCACCCCCCGCCTTAATTGGTTCTCCTCCCTTCCAACGGTGTTGAGGCGGGTGGGAACAGTAGGGGGTGAAGGTGCTGTGTTTAAAGAGGTGGAGTTATGCAGATCTAAAACGCGTGGATTGCAGCAGCAGCAAGCCGAAAAGTGCAGGCATGTAAGGGATCTAGAGGTTGACAACATGTCTTCTTAACGGGAGTCCAGGAGCTCATCTCCACAAATGGACTTTTCAGGATCCTTGGGTGGCTCCGTAGTTTGAAACCAATTCTGGTTATCGCTTCTCGGCCTTTTGGCTAAGATCAAGTGTAGTATCTGTTCTTATCAGTTTAATATCTGATACGTCCCCTATCTGGGGACCATATATTAAATGGATTTTTAGAACAGGGAGATGGAAAAAGAGCTTGCTCTGTCCACTCCACGCATTGACCTAGTATTGCAGTATCTCCAGGACCGGTGCACCCCTTCTTTAATGCAGTTTCTAAAATCAGAAAGAATTGAATTCAATGTTTTTTGTTCATTTTGCTTGTTTGTCGGATTTTGGGATGGACTCTTTGGCTTTGCTTTTCTTCTCCTCATTGGATTTTTCATGTTCAAAGTTGCAGAAGCCAGATTACAAGCTCATTTTGGTTCAACTTCAGCAACTGTGCATTGCATTGCCATGTAATGTAATGAAATGCTATCTTTCTAGCTCTCCCTTTTTACTTCCTTTTGGATAAACAGACATATTAGGCAAGCATTTTGGAGCTTTCACCTAAATAACTACAGGTGGTGAGATAAGCTGCACAATATAATTGACCTTTCAGTATATTGTTGCACACACACCATCGATTTAGCAAATGCCCTTGTTATCAACAGCAGCCTTTTAAACTCACCTGAGCTAACAGGTATGTGCGCTGGTTACTCTGCTGCGCTTAAAATTTCTTTTTTGGTTTGCTACAATGCCTTTTCTGAAACGTTGTCTCCCTCTGCTGGAACACTGACTTCTTTCATTTAATGCCTGCAGACTATAAAAGAGAACCCAACCCAAAAAGTTTGGTTGATTAGTCTGTGGCATTCTGTTAAACTGTTGCTTATGGCGGTCTCTGTGAGCTTCTCAGCGACATTCAGCCAGCCAGGTATCCTGCCTGCAGTAGATGGAATGTGGCAATGGAACGCTGGCTGCGCGTGTCATAATAGGCTCTGAGCCTTTATATACCTGTGCACAGCAGCAGCCACCTTCAGTCTGCTGCTGGACAGCCAGCAGCAGCAGCAGCAGCAGGAGAGGTATGTAATCAGCAGCCCTCCTGCTAAGGGTAGACAGCTGCTCGTTCCACCCCACCCCCCGCCTTAATTGGTTCTCCTCCCTTCCAACGGTGTTGAGGCGGGTGGGAACAGCAGGGGGTGAAGGTGCTGTGTTTAAAGAGGTGGAGTTATGCAGATCTAAAACGCGTGGATTGCAGCAGCAGCAAGCCGAAAAGTGCAGGCATGTAAGGGATCTAGAGGTTGACAACATGTCTTCTTAACGGGAGTCCAGGAGCTCATCTCCACAAATGGACTTTTCAGGATCCTTGGGTGGCTCCGTAGTTTGAAACCAATTCTGGTTATCGCTTCTCGGCCTTTTGGCTAAGATCAAGTGTAGTATCTGTTCTTATCAGTTTAATATCTGATACGTCCCCTATCTGGGGACCATATATTAAATGGATTTTTAGAACAGGGTGATGGAAAAAGAGCTTGCTCTGTCCACTCCACGCATTGACCTGGTATTGCAGTATCTCCAGGACCGGTGCACCCCTTCTTTAATGCAGTTTCTAAAATCAGAAAGAATTGAATTCAATGTTTTTTGTTCATTTTGCTTGTTTGTCGGATTTTGGGATGGACTCTTTGGCTTTGCTTTTCTTCTCCTCATTGGATTTTTCATGTTCAAAGTTGCAGAAGCCAGATTGCAAGCTCATTTTGGTTCAACTTCAGCAACTGTGCATTGCATTGCCATGTAATGTAATGAAATGCTATCTTTCTAGCTCTCCCTTTTTACTTCCTTTTGGATAAACAGACATATTAGGCAAGCATTTTGGAGCTTTCACCTAAATAACTACAGGTGGTGAGATAAGCTGCACAATATAATTGACCTTTCAGTATATTGTTGCACACACACCATCTATTTAGCAAATGCCCTTGTTATCAACAGCAGCCTTTTAAACTCACCTGAGCTAACAGGTATGTGCGCTGGTTACTCTGCTGCGCTTAAAATTTCTTTTTTGGTTTGCTACAATCCCTTTTCTGAAACGTTGTCTCCCTCTGCTGGAACACTGACTTCTTTCATTTAATGCCTGCAGACTATAAAAGAGAACCCAACCCAAAAAGTTTGGTTGATTAGTCTGTGGCATTCTGTTAAACTGTTGCTTATGGCGGTCTCTGTGAGCTTCTCAGCGACATTCAGCCAGCCAGGTATCCTGCCTGCAGTAGATGGAATGTGGCAATGGAACGCTGGCTGCGCGTGTCATAATAGGCTCTGAGCCTTTATATACCTGTGCACAGCAGCAGCCACCTTCAGTCTGCTGCTGGACAGCCAGCAGCAGCAGCAGCAGCAGGAGAGGTATGTAATCAGCAGCCCTCCTGCTAAGGGTAGACAGCTGCTCGTTCCACCCCACCCCCCGCCTTAATTGGTTCTCCTCCCTTCCAACGGTGTTGAGGCGGGTGGGAACAGCAGGGGGTGAAGGTGCTGTGTTTAAAGAGGTGGAGTTATGCAGATCTAAAACGCGTGGATTGCAGCAGCAGCAAGCCGAAAAGTGCAGGCATGTAAGGGATCTAGAGGTTGACAACATGTCTTCTTAACGGGAGTCCAGGAGCTCATCTCCACAAATGGACTTTTCAGGATCCTTGGGTGGCTCCGTAGTTTGAAACCAATTCTGGTTATCGCTTCTCGGCCTTTTGGCTAAGATCAAGTGTAGTATCTGTTCTTATCAGTTTAATATCTGATACGTCCCCTATCTGGGGACCATATATTAAATGGATTTTTAGAACAGGGTGATGGAAAAAGAGCTTGCTCTGTCCACTCCACGCATTGACCTGGTATTGCAGTATCTCCAGGACCGGTGCACCCCTTCTTTAATGCAGTTTCTAAAATCAGAAAGAATTGAATTCAATGTTTTTTGTTCATTTTGCTTGTTTGTCGGATTTTGGGATGGACTCTTTGGCTTTGCTTTTCTTCTCCTCATTGGATTTTTCATGTTCAAAGTTGCAGAAGCCAGATTGCAAGCTCATTTTGGTTCAACTTCAGCAACTGTGCATTGCATTGCCATGTAATGTAATGAAATGCTATCTTTCTAGCTCTCCCTTTTTACTTCCTTTTGGATAAACAGACATATTAGGCAAGCATTTTGGAGCTTTCACCTAAATAACTACAGGTGGTGAGATAAGCTGCACAATATAATTGACCTTTCAGTATATTGTTGCACACACACCATCTATTTAGCAAATGCCCTTGTTATCAACAGCAGCCTTTTAAACTCACCTGAGCTAACAGGTATGTGCGCTGGTTACTCTGCTGCGCTTAAAATTTCTTTTTTGGTTTGCTACAATCCCTTTTCTGAAACGTTGTCTCCCTCTGCTGGAACACTGACTTCTTTCATTTAATGCCTGCAGACTATAAAAGAGAACCCAACCCAAAAAGTTTGGTTGATTAGTCTGTGGCATTCTGTTAAACTGTTGCTTATGGCGGTCTCTGTGAGCTTCTCAGCGACATTCAGCCAGCCAGGTATCCTGCCTGCAGTAGATGGAATGTGGCAATGGAACGCTGGCTGCGCGTGTCATAATAGGCTCTGAGCCTTTATATACCTGTGCACAGCAGCAGCCACCTTCAGTCTGCTGCTGGACAGCCAGCAGCAGCAGCAGCAGCAGCAGGAGAGGTATGTAATCAGCAGCCCTCCTGCTAAGGGTAGACAGCTGCTCGTTCCACCCCACCCCCCGCCTTAATTGGTTCTCCTCCCTTCCAACGGTGTTGAGGCGGGTGGGAACAGCAGGGGGTGAAGGTGCTGTGTTTAAAGAGGTGGAGTTATGCAGATCTAAAACGCGTGGATTGCAGCAGCAGCAAGCCGAAAAGTGCAGGCATGTAAGGGATCTAGAGGTTGACAACATGTCTTCTTAACGGGAGTCCAGGAGCTCATCTCCACAAATGGACTTTTCAGGATCCTTGGGTGGCTCCGTAGTTTGAAACCAATTCTGGTTATCGCTTCTCGGCCTTTTGGCTACGATCAAGTGCTTTATTGCAGGAGATTGTGGTTGAAGGGCACTCGGGTACCCCTCTCCTTGGCCTGGCAGGATCGTCCACTTTGGTGGACTTAACCTGCTTGCTGCTATTAGGGAGAGGGCTTAGTCCCAGGGTAACGAGTTGCGATCCCCCAGCTTCCAGGTGTTTTTCGCTGCAAGAACACTGGGAGCGCAGATTGCAAGCGGCTGCAATTTGCAACCTTGTTGCGTTTTTCCATGGAGGTTGACCCTAACCTCGTGCCTCTTTATGCGAGGCTAAAAAACTCTATCCGAGTTCACTTCACGGTGGGTGGCTCGGATATGAGGAAATTAGGGTATGTAGTCCAGGACGTGCTCAGGAACCTTCTTGGCGTACAAAGGAATGATATTCTCTCCATCCAGGATTATCCCAGAAGAGGTGACTATGACATCACATTCACCGGAGAAGGTATTTTTAGAGATGTACTAGAAAAGTTAAAAAAAGTTGAAAATAGTCCTGTTTTGAAAGGGATACAAATTGTTGAGCACGTCCTGGATGAGGTAAGACTGGTTATTGTAAAAATATTTTCGCCCTTTGTTTCTGCTCCAGAAGTAATGTCATTTCTAGCAATTTATTTTAAAAGTGTTAAATGTATTGGGAAGATATTAAACGAATATAACATATGGACATCTAAGTGGAAATTCCTTGTGAAGTGTACAAGAGATCCAAATACACCAGGTGGTATACGGCTCCCCCCTGCCCGTTTCAAAATTGGGCAAACAAATGGGGATTTCTTCTTTTCTGGGATGCCAGTATATTGCAGAAATTGTGGGCGCTATGGTCATTCAAAAGAAAACTGTCATGTATCATGTAGAAATTGTGCTAGTGAAGAACATGAGACAAAAGAATGCCCTAAGGAAAAGAAATGCAGTTTTTGCCAGACTCCAGGTCACTTTTATTTTTCTTGCCCTCACAGATTTCGGGAAGATGAGCAAAAGGAGAAGTCCAAGATGTCCGACCAAGGACCAAAAGGTCAGACCACCCCTCAGGAGGAGGAACAACAACCTGGAGCCTCTGGAGACAATAAGGGCGTACCAAATAGTGAAGTGTCTCCAGAGTCTATGACAGGTAAAATACCAAATCCCAAAACCTGGCTGCAGGACCTGCGGGAGTCCAAAAGGAGGGCTGAGAAGGAGCAGAAGGGCACTACTGGTAAGGTCAAAAGGGACCGGCAAAAGGCCGACACAGAAGCCCATGCCCAGTCTGGGTCTCCTAGTGCTGAGGGCGCTGAGTGGATAAAGGTGGGTCCTAAGAAAAAGAAAAAGGGTGGTTCGGAGGAGGCAGCAGGAGGTGAACAGATGGACACTTCTCCAGAAGGGGACGTGGACGCTGGACCCTCAGGGGTTTCGGTCTCCGCTGCTACAGGTGGGGACCGGGATCTTGCTGCCTCTGAAGAGTCAGAGGCTCTGCCTTGTGCGCAACCTCCTCCTATAGGACGACCTTCTACAGGTCAAACAGGGGCGGCGGAACCCCTCGGGGACCCACCTGATGAGGAACTGCATGGCCAGCCAATGGAGACCCAGCGGGTTCTGCCAGCCAGCCCTCCGAGCTATGCCAGTGTAGCGTCGGGTTTATATAAATGTGGTAATCTTTCCTCCTCCACGGAGACTCTCGTGACGATACTATCAGATGAGGAGGGAGGCGCAAGCCCAGTGGTCTGATCAGGTTCATCGGACAGGTAAATCCGTTGCTCTTAGTTACCTAATTAAAATTTCTACATTTTCTAATGATGGCTGAACTCAAAGGTATTTCCCTCAACGTGAGAGGCATAAAATCTAACACGAGAAGAACTGCTCTTTTTAATTTTTTTACGTGTTTTACTGCATCTGTATTTTTTCTGCAAGAATGTAATATCCCACATGAAATGTCATATCAAAAATATAAAGATGAGTGGAAGTGTGGGCCATCTGTCTGGTCCGGATCGAATGCTGCAGGATCAGCGGGTGTAGCCATACTTTTTAAAGGGAACGTTTTAATTGATTTTATTCAGGAAATTTTACCAGGTCGTATTTTATTAGTGAAAGCTTTTATTGATGGTATTAGATGGCAGTTTTTAAATTTTTATGGATCCCCAGAGAAAAATGAAAGAGCCGAAATGCTTGATCTTTTACCATTATTTATTAATAACTCTGAACCTTTTATCTTAGCAGGGGATTTTAATTGTGTTTTAAAAGGTGAAAACCGGCGCTCCAGCTCTGTAAGCAGGAACTACGATAAAACCTCAGGTATGCTACATGATATAGTCAAAGATGCTAAATTGAAAGACATATATAAAGAGTGTCATAGTGACAGCACAGAGGACGCCGGTTTCACTTGGAGCAATGCTAATTGTAGCTCTAGGATTGATTTTATTTTTGGTTCAGATAAAACAATACCTGCCAAATGTGAAGTTTTAACTAATATATTTTCAGACCATAAACTTTTATCCTTTACCATAAAAGTAAATGACAACAAAAAATGTGGTAAGAAAAGCTGGAAAATGAACGTATCCCTTTTAACCGACCCGCAGATTTTATCAGATTTTATTGAGTTTTATAGGAAATGTAGAAAAGGGAAAAAAACAAATGAGACTATGAGTGTATGGTGGGATAGAATGAAAGTAAAAATAAAAGACTTTTTTATTAAAAAGAGTATATGTAGAGCCAAAGAAAAATATGAAGAATATAGAATTTTAAATACCCGCCTACAAACATTATTTAAGCTCAGAGACAATGGGATAGATGTACAAGTTGATATTTCAAACTTAAAAGAAGAGATTTCAAAATGGCTAGAACAAAAAGGAAAAGAGATAATTTTTCGTTCTAGAGTACAACATATAGAAGAAAATGAAAAGTGTTCCAGATATTTTTTTAGGAAAAATAAAAAAGAAAAAGTGATAATTGACCATATAGATGGTGAGAATAATATAAAAAATATGCTGGGTAAAGTTGAGGTTTTTTTTTCTAATCTTTTTAATGGAAAAAATATAGATAATAAATTAATGGATGATTCGCTGCAAGGACTAACAGCTGTTTTAGATCCCGCATCCCAAGAGTTTTTATCCCAAGTTTTAACGGAACAAGAAGTGTTAAAAACTATTAAAAGTTTTAAAACTGGAAAGGTCCCTGGTCCTGATGGCATCCCAATAGAATTTTATGTATGTTTTTATGATATTTTAAAAGATGATTTGTTTTATTTGTTTACTGAGGTTTTTAATAATAAGGTTTTATTAAATTCCTGGAAGAAAGGTGAAGTCTCCCTCCTATACAAAAAAGGCGATAAATCAAAATTAGAAAACTGGAGACCAATAACACTTTTAAATTGTGACTATAAAATAATGGCTAAAATTTGTGCAAATCGTCTAAAAGAAGTCATCAGCAAAGTTATTCATTCTAATCAAGTGTGTGGGGTGCCGGGGCGCAGTATATGGGACAATCTGAATTTAGTGAAAGACTGTATTGAGGATGTGAAAGACAGAAAGGGGAAAATGGCGATTTTATCTATTGATTTTGAAAAAGCATTTGACCGTGTCTCACACTTTTATCTTTTTAAAGTTTTAGAGAAAATGGGCATACCAGAAGGGTTTTTACTATCGCTTAAAGCATTTTACAAGGATTGTACAAGTAAGATTTTAGTGAATGGTTTTAAGACACAAGAGGTATTTTTACGGTCAGGGGTGAAACAGGGATGCCCTCTGTCCCCCCTACTGTTTATCTGTGCACTGGAACCAATGTTATGTGCAATACGCCAAAATAAACAGATATGCGGTGTCCCTCTGCCTGGAAGCGGTGGTTTGGAGGCCAAGGTTGTAGGCTACATGGATGACGTGGCGGTCTTGTGTACAGATGCACCATCACTTACGGCCACTCTCCATCAAGTGCAATCCTTTTGCCTAGCTTCTGGTTTTAAAATCAATTTTAATAAGTGTAACATTTTAAGTGTTGGGGGGATGATTTTACGTGATGTACCAATTAATGTCTCCGAATCCATTTCCATTTTAGGTATATCATTCACTGAAAATAATGATGGTTATAATAGTTGGGAAACAGTTACACAGAAAGTAAATACGAAAATATGTATGTGGAACATGAGGAGACTTACAATGGAGGGTAAAGTATTGGTTTTAAAGATGGTGATTTTACCTCTTTTATTGTATCTTAGCATGGTTTTCCCCCCGCCTGTTAATGTTTTAAAAAAGATAACCAAAACCTGTTTTACCTTCTTTTGGAACTCAAAAATGGAAAAGCTGAAAAGAGAAATCGTGATGAAATCAAAAGTAAAAGGTGGTAAAGATTTTCCAGATTTTAATAGGTTTCTTTTAATCCATCTGTTCGTTTACTGTTTTAATGCCCTTTTTAAGAATCACTATTGGTCCTTTTTTATGCGTTTTAATACAGGATTTTTTATGAGAAAGTTTGGATGGTATGAAGTTAATATTTCTGTGCCCCATGCTTTTAATTTGTCGACGCATTATGAGATTTTAAGGAAAATAGTGTCAGATTTTAATTTAGGGACTAAGAAGATAGAGGAATTAAGAAATAGTAAGAAACTAATTAAAGAAATACGTAAAAGTGAGGAAATATGTAATGTTGACAGATATGATGATGACAAATCTATGTCTATCTGGAAAATGATTAACGTTTTTTATCTTTTTAATGAACAGAGAGATCTGGCTTGGAGTTGCATGCACCGCTGTCTTCCTTGCCGGGCATTCCAATACAGAAGAGGATTTGTGAGGTCTGCCATCTGCCCAAGAGCCGGATGCCAAGACGAGGAAACGGTGGAACATCTATTATGGACATGTAATTTTGCAAAGGATTTCTGGAGAAGACTGCTCCCCCTACTGGAAAGGGTGGCAGACCTCAAGGACTTTACATATAAAACTGTGCTATACGGACTTATGGAATGCCCCACAATGGACCAGTACACAATGGCTTGGAAGACAGTGAACTGCGCCAAGTCATCTCTCTGGAAAGCGCGCAACATTGCTATTTTTAAACAAGATGTTTTATCAGTGAATGATGTTTTAAGTTTATGTTTATGTGAAATGTATACTTATTATTTAATTGACAAAAAGAAGAATGTACATATTTCCAAAAAATGGCTTGTTGACCAATGGAACCTAATTATTTAAAATCTTTGTATTTTTTTGTTTTGTAAATTTCATTTGTCTTTTAACGTTTGGTATTTGTGTAATTATGCTTGTAATTTGTTAAAGTTTTAATAAACGGTTTTATCCCTCTGCAGGGGATAGCCAAATTAAAAAAAAAATCTGTTCTTATCAGTTTAATATCTGATACGTCCCCTATCTGGGGACCATATATTAAATGGATTTTTAGAACAGGGAGATGGAAAAAGAGCTTGCTCTGTCCACTCCACGCATTGACCTGGTATTGCAGTATCTCCAGGACCGGTGCACCCCTTCTTTAATGCAGTTTCTAAAATCAGAAAGAATTGAATTCAATGTTTTTTGTTCATTTTGCTTGTTTGTCGGATTTTGGGATGGACTCTTTGGCTTTGCTTTTCTTCTCCTCATTGGATTTTTCATGTTCAAAGTTGCAGAAGCCAGATTACAAGCTCATTTTGGTTCAACTTCAGCAACTGTGCATTGCATTGCCATGTAATGTAATGAAATGCTATCTTTCTAGCTCTCCCTTTTTACTTCCTTTTGGATAAACAGACATATTAGGCAAGCATTTTGGAGCTTTCACCTAAATAACTACAGGTGGTGAGATAAGCTGCACAATATAATTGACCTTTCAGTATATTGTTGCACACACACCATCTATTTAGCAAATGCCCTTGTTATCAACAGCAGCCTTTTAAACTCACCTGAGCTAACAGGTATGTGCGCTGGTTACTCTGCTGCGCTTAAAATTTCTTTTTTGGTTTGCTACAATGCCTTTTCTGAAACGTTGTCTCCCTCTGCTGGAACACTGACTTCTTTCATTTGATGCCTGCAGACTATAAAAGAGAACCCAACCCAAAAAGTTTGGTTGATTAGTCTGTGGCATTCTGTTAAACTGTTGCTTATGGCGGTCTCTGTGAGCTTCTCAGCGACATTCAGCCAGCCAGGTATCCTGCCTGCAGTAGATGGAATGTGGCAATGGAACGCTGGCTGCGCGTGTCATAATAGGCTCTGAGCCTTTATATACCTGTGCACAGCAGCAGCCACCTTCAGTCTGCTGCTGGACAGCCAGCAGCAGCAGCAGGAGAGGTATGTAATCAGCAGCCCTCCTGCTAAGGGTAGACAGCTGCTCGTTCCACCCCACCCCCCGCCTTAATTGGTTCTCCTCCCTTCCAACGGTGTTGAGGCGGGTGGGAACAGCAGGGGGTGAAGGTGCTGTGTTTAAAGAGGTGGAGTTATGCAGATCTAAAACGCGTGGATTGCAGCAGCAGCAAGCCGAAAAGTGCAGGCATGTAAGGGATCTAGAGGTTGACAACATGTCTTCTTAACGGGAGTCCAGGAGCTCATCTCCACAAATGGACTTTTCAGGATCCTTGGGTGGCTCCGTAGTTTGAAACCAATTCTGGTTATCGCTTCTCGGCCTTTTGGCTAAGATCAAGTGAAGTATCTGTTCTTATCAGTTTAATATCTGATACGTCCCCTATCTGGGGACCATATATTAAATGGATTTTTAGAACAGGGAGATGGAAAAAGAGCTTGCTCTGTCCACTCCACGCATTGACCTGGTATTGCAGTATCTCCAGGACCGGTGCACCCCTTCTTTAATGCAGTTTCTAAAATCAGAAAGAATTGAATTCAATGTTTTTTGTTCATTTTGCTTGTTTGTCGGATTTTCGGATGGACTCTTTGGCTTTGCTTTTCTTCTCCTCATTGGATTTTTCATATTCAAAGTTGCAGAAGCCAGATTACAAGCTCATTTTGGTTCAACTTCAGCAACTGTGCATTGCATTGCCATGTAATGTAATGAAATGCTATCTTTCTAGCTCTCCCTTTTTACTTCCTTTTGGATAAACAGACATTTTAGGCAAGCATTTTGGAGCTTTCACCTAAATAACTACAGGTGGTGAGATAAGCTGCACAATATAATTGACCTTTCAGTATATTGTTGCACACACACCATCTATTTAGCAAATGCCCTTGTTATCAACAGCAGCCTTTTAAACTCACCTGAGCTAACAGGTATGTGCGCTGGTTACTCTGCTGCGCTTAAAATTTCTTTTTTGGTTTGCTACAATGCCTTTTCTGAAACGTTGTCTCCCTCTGCTGGAACACTGACTTCTTTCATTTGATGCCTGCAGACTATAAAAGAGAACCCAACCCAAAAAGTTTGGTTGATTAGTCTGTGGCATTCTATTAAACTGTTGCTTATGGCGGTCTCTGTGAGCTTCTCAGCGACATTCAGCCAGCCAGGTATCCTGCCTGCAGTAGATGGAATGTGGCAATGGAACGCTGGCTGCGCGTGTCATAATAGGCTCTGAGCCTTTATATACCTGTGCACAGCAGCAGCCACCTTCAGTCTGCTGCTGGACAGCCAGCAGCAGCAGCAGCAGCAGGAGAGGTATATAATCAGCAGCCCTCCTGCTAAGGGTAGACAGCTGCTCGTTCCACCCCACCCCCCGCCTTAATTGGTTCTCCTCCCTTCCAACGGTGTTGAGGCGGGTGGGAACAGCAGGGGGTGAAGGTGCTGTGTTTAAAGAGGTGGAGTTATGCAGATCTAAAACGCGTGGATTGCAGCAGCAGCAAGCCGAAAAGTGCAGGCATGTAAGGGATCTAGAGGTTGACAACATGTCTTCTTAACGGGAGTCCAGGAGCTCATCTCCACAAATGGACTTTTCAGGATCCTTGGGTGGCTCCGTAGTTTGAAACCAATTCTGGTTATCGCTTCTCGGCCTTTTGGCTAAGATCAAGTGTAGTATCTGTTCTTATCAGTTTAATATCTGATACGTCCCCTATCTGGGGACCATATATTAAATGGATTTTTAGAACAGGGAGATGGAAAAAGAGCTTGCTCTGTCCACTCCACGCATTGACCTGGTATTGCAGTATCTCCAGGACCGGTGCACCCCTTCTTTAATGCAGTTTCTAAAATCAGAAAGAATTGAATTCAATGTTTTTTGTTCATTTTGCTTGTTTGTCGGATTTTCGGATGGACTCTTTGGCTTTGCTTTTCTTCTCCTCATTGGATTTTTCATGTTCAAAGTTGCAGAAGCCAGATTACAAGCTCATTTTGGTTCAACTTCAGCAACTGTGCATTGCATTGCCATGTAATGTAATGAAATGCTATCTTTCTAGCTCTCCCTTTTTACTTCCTTTTGGATAAACAGACATATTAGGCAAGCATTTTGGAGCTTTCACCTAAATAACTACAGGTGGTGAGATAAGCTGCACAATATAATTGACCTTTCAGTATATTGTTGCACACACACCATCTATTTAGCAAATGCCCTTGTTATCAACAGCAGCCTTTTAAACTCACCTGAGCTAACAGGTATGTGCGCTGGTTACTCTGCTGCGCTTAAAATTTCTTTTTTGGTTTGCTACAATGCCTTTTCTGAAACGTTGTCTCCCTCTGCTGGAACACTGACTTCTTTCATTTAATGCCTGCAGACTATAAAAGAGAACCCAACCCAAAAAGTTTGGTTGATTAGTCTGTGGCATTCTGTTAAACTGTTGCTTATGGCGGTCTCTGTGAGCTTCTCAGCGACATTCAGCCAGCCAGGTATCCTGCCTGCAGTAGATGGAATGTGGCAATGGAACGCTGGCTGCGCGTGTCATAATAGGCTCTGAGCCTTTATATACCTGTGCACAGCAGCAGCCACCTTCAGTCTGCTGCTGGACAGCCAGCAGCAGCAGCAGCAGGAGAGGTATGTAATCAGCAGCCCTCCTGCTAAGGGTAGACAGCTGCTCGTTCCACCCCACCCCCCGCCTTAATTGGTTCTCCTCCCTTCCAACGGTGTTGAGGCGGGTGGGAACAGCAGGGGGTGAAGGTGCTGTGTTTAAAGAGGTGGAGTTATGCAGATCTAAAACGCGTGGATTGCAGCAGCAGCAAGCCGAAAAGTGCAGGCATGTAAGGGATCTAGAGGTTGACAACATGTCTTCTTAACGGGAGTCCAGGAGCTCATCTCCACAAATGGACTTTTCAGGATCCTTGGGTGGCTCCGTAGTTTGAAACCAATTCTGGTTATCGCTTCTCGGCCTTTTGGCTAAGATCAAGTGTAGTATCTGTTCTTATCAGTTTAATATCTGATACGTCCCCTATCTGGGGACCATATATTAAATGGATTTTTAGAACAGGGAGATGGAAAAAGAGCTTGCTCTGTCCACTCCACGCATTGACCTGGTATTGCAGTATCTCCAGGACCGGTGCACCCCTTCTTTAATGCAGTTTCTAAAATCAGAAAGAATTGAATTCAATGTTTTTTGTTCATTTTGCTTGTTTGTCGGATTTTGCGATGGACTCTGGCTTTGCTTTTCTTCTCCTCATTGGATTTTTCATGTTCAAAGTTGCAGAAGCCAGATTACAAGCTCATTTTGGTTCAACTTCAGCAACTGTGCATTGCATTGCCATGTAATGTAATGAAATGCTATCTTTCTAGCTCTCCCTTTTTACTTCCTTTTGGATAAACAGACATATTAGGCAAGCATTTTGGAGCTTTCACCTAAATAACTACAGGTGGTGAGATAAGCTGCACAATATAATTGACCTTTCAGTATATTGTTGCACACACACCATCTATTTAGCAAATGCCCTTGTTATCAACAGCAGCCTTTTAAACTCACCTGAGCTAACAGGTATGTGCGCTGGTTACTCTGCTGCGCTTAAAATTTCTTTTTTGGTTTGCTACAATGCCTTTTCTGAAACGTTGTCTCCCTCTGCTGGAACACTGACTTCTTTCATTTAATGCCTGCAGACTATAAAAGAGAACCCAACCCAAAAAGTTTGGTTGATTAGTCTGTGGCATTCTGTTAAACTGTTGCTTATGGCGGTCTCTGTGAGCTTCTCAGCGACATTCAGCCAGCCAGGTATCCTGCCTGCAGTAGATGGAATGTGGCAATGGAACGCTGGCTGCGCGTGTCATAATAGGCTCTGAGCCTTTATATACCTGTGCACAGCAGCAGCCACCTTCAGTCTGATGCTGGACAGCCAGCAGCAGCAGCAGCAGCAGCAGGAGAGGTATGTAATCAGCAGCCCTCCTGCTAAGGGTAGACAGCTGCTCGTTCCACCCCACCCCCCGCCTTAATTGGTTCTCCTCCCTTCCAACGGTGTTGAGGCGGGTGGGAACAGCAGGGGGTGAAGGTGCTGTGTTTAAAGAGGTGGAGTTATGCAGATCTAAAACGCGTGGATTGCAGCAGCAGCAAGCCGAAAAGTGCAGGCATGTAAGGGATCTAGAGGTTGACAACATGTCTTCTTAACGGGAGTCCAGGAGCTCATCTCCACAAATGGACTTTTCAGGATCCTTGGGTGGCTCCGTAGTTTGAAACCAATTCTGGTTATCGCTTCTCGGCCTTTTGGCTCAGACCTAGTGTTTGGACAAGAGGTTCCTTGTGTACTAGCCCTCGGCCTTCCAGCATCGCCACTTCGGTGGCTTAAGCTGGATGCTGCTATAGGGGGAGAGTGAGGAGGAAACGAGAAGGCGATTCCTGAAGCGACCATGGGTGTCAAGCTTCGCTTTGCTGGGACCGGGGATCCCCGGGTCAAGAATGCTTTCCGTATCGAGGTCTCTGAGGAGAAGAAGGACCATTTCTCGTTGTCATACCTGGTCAACGCCATTTTCTATGAAATCCTGAAGATCCAGAAGTCGGAGATCATCTGTTTGCAGGAGTTCAGAAGGGAGCATAGGTACGTCTTGGTGCTTTCTTCTATGGCGGCTTGCCAAAACCTTTTCAAAACTCTTCAAGTCCTTTCAGAGCACCCTCAGCTGGATGGACTTATCTTCACTGTACTCTACTCTAAGGGGGATATCCCGGTGGTAGTATTCATGCACAACCCCTTTATCTCCCGGGATGATATCACTGCATTCCTGAGAAGACACTGCATTTTTGTGCAATTCTCCCATAAAATCTTAAATGGAGAAGGGCTGTGGACTGGGAAGTATAAATACTTTGTGAGGTTTGGGATAGACCCTCATGGTCCTGGAGGTATTCACTATCCTCCCCTGAACTTTACAATTGGAAGAGACTCTGGATATCTGTTTTTTCCCGAGGCGCCATTGTTCTGCAGGAGATGCAACATGTTCGGGCATATCCAGGATTTCTGCAAGCAATTGCCAAACTGTAGAAAGTGCAACAAGTACGGTCATCTGGCGAAGGATTGTTCCAACCCGGTGGTATGTGATGCCTGCGGGGAGGAAGGACATGTGATTCGGGATTGTAAGGCTAAAGTCAAGCCTAGGTCCTTCTCCGAAGTGACCAAAGGTAAGCCTACTGTCCCTGCTGTTACCCCACAGGTGACTACTGCAGAGATCAATGAGGAGACGGAGCCCCCTGAGGTTGAAGATCTGGTGGGTGAGGCCCAGAACCTGTTGGACCCTCAGGCCCCTGCTGGGCCAGGTATGGAGATCTCCGAGTTGGATGTGGACCTCCCTCATCAGTCCGAAATATGTGGTGAGGGTGACATGGATGTGTCTCTAGCTCGAACCCCTACATTGTCCTGGGGTGCTACAGACGAAGAGGTGGCCAGGGATGGTGGCCAAGGAGACTTTACTTCTGGGAGGTCTTTTGATGATGATGATACTCCTGAACTGGCCAATAAAAAACCCAGACGAGAGTACTCACCTGCCAGCGGAGGGTGCGACAGTCCTGCAAGTGACCGCATTTACCCGCAGGATGTCTTCTCCCCTGATGCTCCTTACCTTGGCATCCCTGAGAGCATCAACAGCTTTGGGGTGCTTTCCCAGTCTGATGATAATGGATGAGTATGGTGTGATCAACATTGAGTCATGTATTTCTTTTCATTAATTAATGTCTTGCCAATCTGGTTGGGATGTAGTGTCCCTAAATGTAAGGCAGATCAGATCTAAAATCAGAAGAACAACTGTTCTGGACTACCTGAAACATTTAGGTGCTGATGTTTTTTGCCTTCAGGAGTGTGGGATTCAGGATGCTCCTTGTGACAAAGACTGGCCTTACGGACAGCATATCTGGTCAGGGTCTAATCATAATAAAAATGATGGGGTGGGGATATTAGTAGGGAATAAAGAAATCTCTATTGATAGTTATATTGTGGTGGAGGTGGGCCGATGTTTAATTGCATTTTTGAGTTATAGAGGGTGGCGGGTCAGAATTATGAATTTATATTGCCCTACAGGGAAGGAAGAGCGGCTTGCTCTTCTTGAAAAATTAAGTTTTTTTCTTCCAGGGAAATCTCCCACTATTTTTGTTGGGGACGTTAATTGTGTCACAGAAGGAAAGTGTGACATAACAGGAAAGAAATTGTCCCATTTAATTTGTGATTTTTCCTTTTTAGATGCAGCAGTTGTTGTTCTTGGCATGCCACCACCGCCGACATACCATGCTGACCGTGGTGAGATTCATTCCAGAATTGATTTAATGTTATTTTCTAAAAATATGGTATGTTTGGATTTTTCTCAACAAAAGGTACCTTTTTCGGACCATGAATGTTTGAGAGGCGTGTTTTGTGCGAATGGTGACCAAGTGTATGGCGGTGGGGTATGGAAGTTGAATGCAAGGCTGTTAGAGGATGATGAGGTGATGAATGAGTTTAATGTAAAGTATGAAAGATGGAGAATGCGTAAGAAGGATTTTGTGTGTGTTCTTGACTGGTGGGACTGGGTGAAAGTGCAATTTAAAACTTTCTTCAAAAAGTGGGGCTATAGAAAAGCTGCCAGATATAGGAATAGGTTTAATGACCTTAATAGACGGATTGACTGGTTGAGAAAGTGTGTTGCAAGTGGTTTGGAGATGTCTGATCAACTTACTGAGGCTAAGAATGAATTGAAGCGTGTGTTGGATGAGAAAGGAAAGGAAATTATATATCGTACTAAAATTGAGCACCTGGAGAAAAATGAGAAGTGTACGAGGTTCTTTTTTAAAAAAATGAATGGTAGGAAGACTGATATGAATGAAGTTCTGAATGAAAGTGGAACCAACTGTATGGGTGAGGATGTGCTGAAAGAAGTGAATAGGTTTTATAGCAAGTTGTATGATGAGAAATGGATTGACTCTGGGCTTGTGTCATATGTTCTGAATGGTGTGGAGAAAAAACTTGATTCTGAGGAGCGTGATCTATTGTGTGAGGATGTAGTTCTGGATGAAGTGAAGAATGTGGTGTGGAGTGCTAAAAAGAGTAAGACTCCTGGGAAAGATGGTATACCTGTAGAGTTGTATGTGAAAGCATGGGAAGTTTTGGGAACAGATTTGACTGAGGTATGTAAGTATATGTGGGTGAATGGTAGGTTGTGTGAATCAATGAAAGAAGGAGTGGTTGTGCTTGTGTATAAAAAGGGTGAGAGGAAATGTTTGGAAAACTGGAGACCAATAACACTGCTGAATTCGGATTATAAGGTCTACAGTAAGTTACTGGCAAATCGTATGCGTGAAGTGATTGGTAGTGTTGTGGAGGAGGACCAAGTATGTGCAGTGCCTGGAAGAAGTATGAGTGATAACTTGTTATTGTTGAGAGATATGATTGGGGATTGCAAGGATAGAAAGCAGAAATGTATGACTTTAGCTATTGATTTTGAGAAGGCGTTTGACAGGGTTTCGCATGTGTTTTTGTTTAAAGTACTGGAAAGAACGGGGTTTCCTAGAGAATTTGTGAATTGTGTAAAATCATTGTATGATTGTGTGTCAAGTGAGTTCTTGGTTAATGGGTGGCTGTGTGACAAAGTGAAGATTAGGTCAGGAGTAAGGCAGGGGTGTCCTATGTCCCCCGTCTTATTTGTATGTGTAATAGAACCATTGTTATGTTTGATTAGACGGGATAAAATGATGAGAGGTTTGTTGGTGCCTGGTAGTGGTGGTAAGCATGTGAAAGTGTTAGGTTATATGGATGATGTTGTGGTTGTGAGTGAAAGTATGGCTTCTATGAGTAGAATTAAATTGCTTTTGGATTTTTTTGTTGGTGCGTCTGGTTTTAGGGTAAATTGGAATAAATGTAGTTTTAAATGTTTTGGAGATAGTAGTATTCGTATGGATGGTGTAAAGTGTGAAGAGGGTGTGTAGCACCCTGAGGATTCGGCTGCTACAGGGGTATTGCACCTCAACCCAGAGGTGTGATATTCCACTCCCGGGTAAGGATGGAGTGTGGACCTGAGCTCGGTAGGCTGCATGCACTACATACATCCCATTTCCGAGGAACAGGCCGACGGTACTCCCACTTAGAAATGTGCAGGTACGACCGAGTCTGTTCCTGGCTGGAGTGGGAGGGGGGTGGTACATCCCAAGTAGTGTAGGGGCAGATAGGGGGAGCAGCCTGGGTAAAGATAGGAGCTCATTGGGTGCTGGTCACCTGAGCTCACACATAGAGGGTGTATATAAGGTGGGCACCATCAAAGATCAGGGTCAGTCTGTCAGAGTCAGTCTGTCAGAGCAGAGCAGAGGAAGAGGAGCAGAGAAGCCCCAGAGAGAGAGAGGAGAAAGCAAGAGAGACCCAGAGGGGGAAGCAGAAGAGAGGACTCTAAGACCCCAAATTCAAGCTACGGGTGAAGAGTCGGCATCAGGGTACCGGAACCCAAGCTGGTGGGGGCAAAAACACACCCCAGCCAGAGACCGGAGGCCGTGGGCAGCGTCTGCCACGGCCACCCACCACATCCACCACGAAGGCATACCACGTGGAGGGTCAGGGAACCCAAGGCCAAGGGTCACCCAACAGAAGGCCCGAGGGAGCTGGACCTGGGTGGATCACTAGTGGGGACGGCCAGAGAAAGGACAGAAGGAGAGCTCAGGGTCACGCTCCGGACTCGCTTGGGGGTTGGCTGGATCCAGGACCTGGTGGACGCAGCACGGCTCGGGAGGTCACTTGAAGCTGGAGTGACCGGAACATCAGCAGTGAGTAAATACCCTAAACTGCACAACCCGACTCTGTCTTCCTTTAACATCTATGCTGCACCACCACAACCCCCATCCTCTGCACCTGACCCCCTGAGGCTATACCCCACCCGTTGGGGGTTATACCATCACAAGCTGCACCTACACCATCAGCCTCAGCGGACCCTGCTGCAGCGGCGGCCATAGTGACCGCAACACAACGGGTGGCGTAGTCGACAATAAAGAACTTATAACATCTGTAGGACTGCCACATACAACTGAGTTTGACACCCTGGGCACGGACCGGGTCACAGCCACTCGGAAGACTACAACCCCCATCTGATCCGGCTCCGGATATTCCCACTAAAGAATATGGCCCAGGGGGCGCGTCAACTTTGGCGTAGTCGGCAGGATTACGTGCCCGCAACACCCGGGTACTGCGTGCCTGAAGAAAAGTGCAAGTTTACCTCAAAAAGAAGTCTCCTGCCGGTTCCGGAGGGTCCCCGCCATCGGACTCCATCACAGATCGATTCCCGCCGGTTGTCCGCCATTAACAGCTTTTTCCCGCCATCTGCAGAGTTTCCCGCCACTGGGAAGCGATTCCCGCCATTTCCAAAGGTTTCCCGCCTTGGAAGAGCGGACGCCATTATGGGCGTGCCAGAGGGTGGTGAGAGGCCACCTCCCATCGTGGGCCAGGACCGAAAATGGCGCCAAAAGTGGAAACCGCCCCCACCAACAGAGACTGTGATGCTAGAGGTGTCTGTCAGAGTGAAAGAACAGCCCCTGGAGCTGACAGTCACCAAGTGGCCCCGGGACCGCCCTCGAAGGGGGAGGAGACGAAAGGAGAGAACAAAGATGGGTGTCGCTTGGAGCAGTCTGGAGCGAGCGCACCCGGAGGCAAGAAGCCGGGAGAAGAATATCGGAGGAGCTTACCCGGAGATGGCGAGAAAGCAGAGCAGCACCGGCCCGCTGGCCAGGAGCCTGCTGGAAGCAACAGAAGGAGAGCAGAGCAGCACCGGCCCGCTGGCCAGGAGCCTGCTGGAAACAACTGTAGAAGAGCAGAGCAGCACCGACCCGTTGGTCAGGAGCCTGCTGGAAGCAACGACCCCACTAGGCCTAGTGGAGGTACTAGCACAGCTCCCCCGAGACCGGGAGTGTGCGCAGACCGCTCTGGAGGGCCTCGCAAGGAGGATGGCCCGGGTGCAGCGAGAGACGTTGGCGGAGTGGAGCCGTGAGATGGCCCAGCCTACCGAGACCCGTCAGCGGAGCACGCCACCCAAGACGAGGAAACAGACCGCCTCTGAGGATGGCGCAGGAGGAATGAAGGCCGGAGACGGCGCCGAGAAGGGAGCCGAACGAGTGGAGGCAGGTAAAGGGGACGTCTATACCCCAAACCGGGAAACCGCGTACCTGCCCCAGCTCCCCGTCGCAGAGCCCGAAGTCTATCCTGCCGTGCCCGTCGCTGCAACGTCACCGCCGCAGACTAGGCCTCAAACGGGAGCCGCGACCCCTGTGACGTCACACGCCTCGACCCCGGGCGTGACCAAGCAGGAAGTACCACCAGCCTGGTCGCAAGGCCTAGTACCCCCGGGCGCCGCAGTACCAACAGCGCCCCCTACCTCCGCGGAGCCCCCGGCCTGGTCGCAGGGCCAAGTAGCCCAGGGCGCCGCCGTCCTTACGGTGCCCTTCACCTTCCAGATACCCCAGGCCTGGCCGCAAGGCCCGGGCAACCCGGGCGCTAACACCACCGCGCCCATAAGACCAAGAGTGCCGCATCTGGGAGAGGACCTGTTCGCCCAGCATACGTGCCCGGACGGGTCTGAATCTAGAGCTAAAGGTAACAATAAAGAAAGAGCAGGAGGACGCCGTCGTTAAGTACAGCGAAGCAGGAGCTGTATATAGTTGCCCGTCGGGGCACCATAAACTGAAACTGAAACTGTTGCTGTTGATAATATAGTCCCCGTTGGGACCAGCAAGTGTGAACTGTTTACCCGTATTTCCCTTAAATCCCACTGACCGAGGACTGAGAGCGGTCATTTCTCCCCAATACCTGGCCGAGGACTGAGAGCGGCCACTACCCCTGTATATAGTTGCGCGTCCTAAAGCGCCCCCTACCGGTTTTATAGGGAAAACCAGTTTTCTAAGAGACTGTCGCACTTTACCCGGTCACACGTTGCACAGTGACCGGAGGAGGAGCCTGAGGCGACGAGAATGTTTTATCTGCTAAGATATGTTGTTTAATATGTTTCATATGTTTATGAAAAAAAAAAAAATGTATGTTTGGTGTTGTTTTTATCTTACAGCCCGAGGACGTGCTGTGATTTACCAGGGGGGAATGTAGCACCCTGAGGATTCGGCTGCTACAGGGGTATTGCACCTCAACCCAGAGGTGTGATATTCCACTCCCGGGTAAGGATGGAGTGTGGACCTGAGCTCGGTAGGCTGCATGCACTACATACATCCCATTTCCGAGGAACAGGCCGACGGTACTCCCACTTAGAAATGTGCAGGTACGACCGAGTCTGTTCCTGGCTGGAGTGGGAGGGGGGTGGTACATCCCAAGTAGTGTAGGGGCAGATAGGGGGAGCAGCCTGGGTAAAGATAGGAGCTCATTGGGTGCTGGTCACCTGAGCTCACACATAGAGGGTGTATATAAGGTGGGCACCATCAAAGATCAGGGTCAGTCTGTCAGAGTCAGTCTGTCAGAGCAGAGCAGAGGAAGAGGAGCAGAGAAGCCCCAGAGAGAGAGAGGAGAAAGCAAGAGAGACCCAGAGGGGGAAGCAGAAGAGAGGACTCTAAGACCCCAAATTCAAGCTACGGGTGAAGAGTCGGCATCAGGGTACCGGAACCCAAGCTGGTGGGGGAAAAACACACCCCAGCCAGAGACCGGAGGCCGTGGGCAGCGTCTGCCATGGCCACCCACCACATCCACCACGAAGGCATACCACGTGGAGGGTCAGGGAACCCAAGGCCAAGGGTCACCCAACAGAAGGCCCGAGGGAGCTGGACCTGGGTGGATCACTAGTGGGGACGGCCAGAGAAAGGACAGAAGGAGAGCTCAGGGTCACGCTCCGGACTCGCTTGGGGGTTGGCTGGATCCAGGACCTGGTGGACGCAGCACGGCTCGGGAGGTCACTTGAAGCTGGAGTGACCGGAACATCAGCAGTGAGTAAATACCCTAAACTGCACAACCCGACTCTGTCTTCCTTTAACATCTATGCTGCACCACCACAACCCCCATCCTCTGCACCTGACCCCCTGAGGCTATACCCCACCCGTTGGGGGTTATACCATCACAAGCTGCACCTACACCATCAGCCTCAGCGGACCCTGCTGCAGCGGCGGCCATAGTGACCGCAACACAACGGGTGGCGTAGTCGACAATAAAGAACTTATAACATCTGTAGGACTGCCACATACAACTGAGTTTGACACCCTGGGCACGGACCGGGTCACAGCCACTCGGAAGACTACAACCCCCATCTGATCCGGCTCCGGATATTCCCACTAAAGAATATGGCCCAGGGGGCGCGTCAGGTGCAATCAAGATTTTGGGCGTATTATTTAATGATGACTTAAAAGGGAATGAAAGTTGGGAAGAGTGTGGTATGCGGGTTGAACGTAAATTGAATTTTTGGCGAATGAGAGAATTGACTCTGCGTGGTAAGGTGTTAATTATCAAAGCAGTGATTCTCCCTATCCTGCTTTATGTGGCGACTGTTTTTCCTTCTCCTTACAGGAAAATTAAGAGAATAGAGAAGTTGGTATTCACATTCCTGTGGTGTAGTAAGATGGAGAAGTTGAAGCGGGAGAGCCTTTTTAAGGCTTGTCAGCATGGTGGGCTGGCCTTTCCCAATATTGAAGTTTTTTTAGGCCTTAATTATATTAAGACTGTGGTTATTTTGCTGGGTAAAGGCAATAAAGGTGCTTTTATGGCTAATTATTCTGCTGGATGGATGTTGTATGGGTTATGCTGGAGGAAGAGAGATGCGAGTGTGCCTGTGGCCTTTAAGTGTCCTGTTTGGTATGAGGTGATTGAGAAATTTGTGAGAAAGCATGATTTGTTGAGTGTGGTAATGAATGATTTTAGAATGACCAAGAATGTGGTGAAAAGAATGAGTGCAAATGAGGTAGAGTGTAATATTGTTTGGCTGAGAGGGAATGAGGTTTCAGATGCATGGAAGAAGTTAGATACGTATAGGATGTCAAACAAACAGAAGGATGTTGTGTGGATGACTTTACATAATATTTTACCTGTGAGAGAAGTGCAGAAGAAAAGAGAGTTGATAAGAACAGATGTGTGTCCGAGAGTGGGATGTGGTGGTTGTGAGACTGTGAGGCATGTTATGTGGGATTGTGAGTACGCGTACAGTGTGTGGAAGTGTGTAGGTGGATTGTGTAAGGGTTTAGCAGGCGTGAATTTTGTGGATTGGCGTGTGGCGATGTTTGGAATTGGTGCGTGTAGTCGGTCTAAAGATAGAATTTTATGGCTGATAATGGCTTGTGTGATGGAGAGTTTGTGGGATGCAAGGAACCTTGGACTTTTCAAAAGGAAATCTTTATCAGTGAATGAATGTGTTAGACTTATTCTTTCAAGACTATACCTGATATATAAGTTGGACAGCAGAGGCGGCGGTGGCACAGATGCCGAAGGGATTTGGAAATTTAAAAAGTGGCATTACCTTATCAAATACCAGTGATTTTTTTCTTTGTGATTCCTTGAAGTTTCTGCATTTGTGTTATGTAAAGGATGTTCCCTTGTGATTATATCTCGTCTTATACTACTGCTAAATAAATAGAACCATGATGATGAGAAGTTTTAAGTAGCAAATTTTGGAGAAATTCATACTGTTTGCTAAAAAACTAAACTGAATGGTTTAAAAAAAAAAAAAAAAAAAAAAATCTGTTCTTATCAGTTTAATATCTGATACGTCCCCTATCTGGGGACCATATATTAAATGGATTTTTAGAACAGGGAGATGGAAAAAGAGCTTGCTCTGTCCACTCCACGCATTGACCTGGTATTGCAGTATCTCCAGGACCGGTGCACCCCTTCTTTAATGCAGTTTCTAAAATCAGAAAGAATTGAATTCAATGTTTTTTGTTCATTTTGCTTGTTTGTCGGATTTTGGGATGGACTCTTTGGCTTTGCTTTTCTTCTCCTCATTGGATTTTTCATGTTCAAAGTTGCAGAAGCCAGATTACAAGCTCATTTTGGTTCAACTTCAGCAACTGTGCATTGCATTGCCATGTAATGTAATGAAATGCTATCTTTCTAGCTCTCCCTTTTTACTTCCTTTTGGATAAACAGACATATTAGGCAAGCATTTTGGAGCTTTCACCTAAATAACTACAGGTGGTGAGATAAGCTGCACAATATAATTGACCTTTCAGTATATTGTTGCACACACACCATCTATTTAGCAAATGCCCTTGTTATCAACAGCAGCCTTTTAAACTCACCTGAGCTAACAGGTATGTGCGCTGGTTACTCTGCTGCGCTTAAAATTTCTTTTTTGGTTTGCTACAATGCCTTTTCTGAAACGTTGTCTCCCTCTGCTGGAACACTGACTTCTTTCATTTAATGCCTGCAGACTATAAAAGAGAACCCAACCCAAAAAGTTTGGTTGATTAGTCTGTGGCATTCTGTTAAACTGTTGCTTATGGCGGTCTCTGTGAGCTTCTCAGCGACATTCAGCCAGCCAGGTATCCTGCCTGCAGTAGATGGAATGTGGCAATGGAACGCTGGCTGCGCGTGTCATAATAGGCTCTGAGCCTTTATATACCTGTGCACAGCAGCAGCCACCTTCAGTCTGCTGCTGGACAGCCAGCAGCAGCAGCAGCAGCAGCAGGAGAGGTATGTAATCAGCAGCCCTCCTGCTAAGGGTAGACAGCTGCTCGTTCCACCCCACCCCCCGCCTTAATTGGTTCTCCTCCCTTCCAACGGTGTTGAGGCGGGTGGGAACAGCAGGGGGTGAAGGTGCTGTGTTTAAAGAGGTGGAGTTATGCAGATCTAAAACGCGTGGATTGCAGCAGCAGCAAGCCGAAAAGTGCAGGCATGTAAGGGATCTAGAGGTTGACAACATGTCTTCTTAACGGGAGTCCAGGAGCTCATCTCCACAAATGGACTTTTCAGGATCCTTGGGTGGCTCCGTAGTTTGAAACCAATTCTGGTTATCGCTTCTCGGCCTTTTGGCTAAGATCAAGTGTAGTATCTGTTCTTTTAAGAACACAAGAGCTACGATCTACACTTGACGAGAGCTATCGAACTCGGAAGGAGAAGAGCTTCGGAGCCCAGCTGACATCGGAGAAGGAAGGCGGATATCGGTGAGAGGAAGAAGCTCTAAAGAATCCAGAAGAAGACGAAGACTCGGAGAAGAATCGGGCTGTCCTGTGGAATCTTCGAGGAAGAAAATCATCGAGACAAAGACCTTTCGGGGAATTTGTCCAGAAAACGACGGGAGAAGAATCTGCATAGCTCCACCCATTCCGGGAAGAGTTCCAGATCCAGCTCCAAGAAGTAACTGCAGGAGGAAAGCCATGGCAAGCGCTGCGAGGAAGGCCGAAAAGAAGAGCCTGGAGCAGGGGACAGCCAGGAGGGCCCAGCCAGGAGCCGATTCTGACCCCAAGGACTCTGCCTCCACGACTGGCCAGCAGAAGGGACCCCAGAAGCCCCGCCATGAAGCTCCAGCCCTGGAGCCATGGATGCGGCAGACGGTGGCCCTGAAGCTGAAGGAAGTGGATGGGAGGGTGCCGGACATGTCCTCGGACGTGTTCTGCCAGAAGATGCTGCTGGATCGAGGCTTCTCCAGGTCGGACACCCTCAGCATCCAGACCTTCTTGACGGGGATCTTCTTCGTCACCTTCGCCACTGTGAACACCTGCAGGAGGTTCTGGGAAATGGTAAGCACAAAAGGACCGGATAATTCTTTCTCTGCCTTTACAGGTAGCTGCCCTATCCAGAGGGACGAAAGGAGGATCACGGTCTCCATGCGCAACCCGCACACCCCAGGCCAAGACATCTGTACCTTCCTGAGACGCTTCTGTTTGGTTGTGAAGGAACCCTCTCACATCCTGAATGGACTCGGCTTCTGGACAGGTAAGTGGTCGGTGACCGTTAGACTTCACAGGGACCTGGCGTACTCAGACGGACTTCGGCACCTGCCCCCGACATTCTCCCTGGGCAACTCCTACGGCCTCATCTATTACCCGGACATGCCGCGGAACTGCAGGAGATGCGGCAAGAACGGCCACGAGATGAAGGACTGCAAGGAGGATGCCTGCAGGATTTGTCGAGTGACGGGACACAGCTCGAAGGACTGCCCGAAGAAGACGTCCTGCAACCTGTGTGGGCTGGCGGCTCATCTGTACAAGGATTGCCCCAAGCGTGAGAGATCCTGGGCATCGGTGGTTGTGACGACCCCAGCTCCGGAGGACAAGGCCCCGACGACCAGGCCTGTGAAGGTCAAGGACGCGACGACCAAGGCCCCAGCGGCCAAGGCCAAGACGACCAAGGCCAAAGCGGTCAAGGAGTCGGTGGCCAAAGCCCCAGTGACGGTCCCAGCAGCTCCGAAGCATAAGAAAAAGTCAAAGGAGGGTAAGAGTTCTGTCACCCCTCTCTCGATCCCTCCCCCTGCCACCCCCGTCCAATGCCCCCCCACCCCGGCCACCACTGCTGAGGATACCACTTCCTCTTCCTCCTTCCCCTACTCCTCAGCAGGTGTCCTTTCCCCTGCCCCGGCAGCCACTCTCCCTCCCCAGACCATGGTAGCGGTGGAATTAACCTTTCCTCCACCCGCCGCTATCTATTCCGAGGAGGATTTTCCCCTTCTTGTCTCCCCAGTTCCAACCCGGGGAAAGAGGAAGGTGGAGGACAGCCCTGCTACTGAATCCTCCAAAAAGAAGATTCTGGATTTCGTAGGCGAAAAGGAGGATACCCTCCCTGAGCCAGAAGAGATGGAGCACATGGTTGAGACCCTGGTGGCCGAGCCAGAAGAGGAGGAACTGGTGGTCGCCGAGATCGAGGCCGCGCTGCTTGACCAGATGGAGGAAGAGGGCCTGCTGGTGATCCCGTCACCAGCAGTCAACACCGACGAGGGACCACCCGACCGGAGTGGTAACTAAGGTGTATTGCCTGCGCTAACTTTTTCTTTTTTCCCTACATGATGGCTAATATTAACTTATTTTCCATTAATGTCAGGAGCATCAAGGACAAGTTCAGACGTCAGACTATTTATGCCTTCCTTACTTCCCAGTTGTGTGATGTTTATATGTTGCAGGAATGTTCCCTTCCCTCCTCTAGGTCCTTCAAACATCTGGCCAGGGAGTGGTCCCACGGTCCATCCTACTGGTCCGGTGGGGGTGACTGCAAGTCTGCGGGGGTCGCAATTCTGATCAGGGGGGGCGCATTCACGCTTGAGTCCGTCCAGGAGCTCATCTGCGGCAGGGCTCTTGTTGTAGATGGCAACTGGGCGGGAGAACCTGTCAGGTTCATCAACGTGTATGCGTCCCCACTGAAGAATGAGCGTCTGGAGCTTTTCCAGACCCTGCGGCTTCAGCTTGCCACCACCAGGACCTTAGTGATGGCCGGGGATTTCAACTGCCCCATCGAGGAGGATGGTCGTAGTTCTGGCACATCTGCCAAGTTGGACATCACGTCCAAGCTGCTCATCGAGATGGTAACCGAGGCCTCTCTTCAGGACGTGGTGGGCTCCATGGGGAGAGGCTCCACGAACTATTCGTGGAGCCGAGCCGATGGCTCACTCCGCTCCAGGATTGACTTTGTGTTCACCTCTCGGGCAGTCAGGCAGAGTAGGCACTCGATGGTCCCCTGCTTCTTCTCCGACCACAGAGCCATTCACTTACAAGGTGTCATCGGCGACGGTTTTCCGTCCGGCCCCGGCTCCTGGAAGCTGAATTGTGCTCTGCTGGCTCAGGATGAAGTCGTGGAGGAGCTGAGAGCAGCCTACGCAATGTGGCAGTCCTACAAGGGTAGCTTCCAAACAGTCTCTGATTGGTGGGAATATGTTAAACTTGAGTTTCGCTGTTTCTTTCAGGCCAAGGGTCGACAACAGGCGTGTGAGAAGAGGAGGGACTTCAGAGGGCTGCAGCGCGAGCTGCGGTCGCTGCAGGACCTTCTTCACTGCGGCTGGGACGTGAGGGAGGAGCTGGAGGAGACCAAGAAGAGCCTGAAAAGGCACTTTGAGGAGGAGTCCAAGCGAATCGTCTTCCGTTCCAAAGTGGAGAATCTGGAGAAGGGTGAGAAATGTAACTCATTCTTTTTCAGGAAACTTCATGCTGGTCACACGCCCCTGAACGAGCTGCGAGACGAGAGCGGAAACATGCGACGTGGGAACGAGGACGTGATGAGGGTCGTCAGCGACTTCTACAGCGAACTCTACTCCCACAAGACTACCGACCCCGACGCTGCTGATAAGTTCCTGTCAGGTATCACTAACCATCTTGATCCTGCAGGCACGGCAGCCTTGGACAAACCTCTGATGGTGGGCGAATTGCTCTCTGCCGCTAAATCCTTTAGGACCGGCAGGACCCCGGGCAGTGATGGTCTTCCAGCGGAGCTCTATGTAGCGCTGGGAGACCTCATCTGTCCGGACCTGTTGGACCTGTACGAGGAGATGGTGGTGGAGGGTAGAATGCCTCCATCTTTGAGGGAAGGAATGGTCACGATCCTGTACAAGCGGAAGGGAGAGAGGTGCGACCTGAGGAATTGGCGTCCCATCACTCTGCTCAACGTGGACTACAAGATCCTGGCCAAGACGATGGCGACACGACTTAAGACGGTCATCGGACGGATCATCCACCCGGACCAGACCTGCGGCATCCCTGGACGTCGCATCGCAGACAGCCTCGCTCTCGTGCGGGACACGGTCGAGTACATCAAGGTCCGCCGCGCACACGCGGCCCTGGTCTCCTTGGATCAGGAGAAGGCCTTCGACCGGGTTTCCCACGAGTTCATGGGCCGAGCTCTGCACCGGTTAGGTTTGGGTAACATGTTTTGTTCGTATGTCCGTCTGATGTATTTTGATATCCACAGCTCGGTGTTGGTGAACGGCTGGAAGACTGACCCCTTCCCTGTCCTCTCTGGGGTCAGACAAGGCTGCCCTCTATCACCTCGTCTTTTTGTTTGTGTTATAGAACTCTTTGCAGAGGCTATCCGGCAGAATGGAGAGATCAGAGGGATCACCGCACCGGGTCCGGGACGACACGAGGTCAAGTGCTCGCTCTACATGGACGACGTCACCGTCTTCTGCGCTGATCGTGGTTCAGTCGATGCCCTCGTCCAGACGTGTGAGAGGTTCGGCCGGGCTTCAGGGGCCAAAGTCAACTGCAGGAAGTCGGAAGCCATGCTCTTCGGGGATTGGCAGCCGGCCTCCTCCGCCCCCTTCCCCTTCAACATTCAACCGGATTTCCTCAAGGTGCTGGGAGTCTGGTTCGGGAAGGAAGGAGCGGCCCTCAAGTCCTGGCAAGAACGCTTGGCCAAGGTGAAGCAACGGATCGGACTCTGGAGCCTCAGACACCTCACTTGTGAGGGTAAGGCACTCGTCCTGCGTAATGAGGTCCTGCCCGTCTTGCAGTACACGGCGCAGGCCTGGCCCCCACACGTCACTGTGTGCAGGGCCATTACCAGGACAGTGTTTCACTTTGTCTGGGGATCCAAGATGGACAGAGTCAGGCGGGCCGTCATGTACAAGGAGCCTTGCAAGGGTGGGAAGGGCGTTCCAGATATCCCCACCCTCCTGCGATCCTCTTTTGTGTGTGATTGTGTCCGCCGGACTTTGCAAGTCAAGAATGGCTCCGCGGGCAGGTCCATGTCTCGCTTCTTCCTGCTTCCTCTTTGGAGGCGACTCGGCTGGGACAAGTGGGACAGCTCCTTCCCCTACAACTGGACGACGCCATGGTTCTACGGAGACGTCGTTCGATTTGTGGGGGAACATCAACTGGAGGGACTCAAGCCCGACTTGTGGAAGCCCAAAACTATCCACAAGCTCATCAGAGCCAAGGATGACGTGGAGAACATCACAGGACTTCACCAGGACACGCTGGAGACTGTGTGGACAAATGTGTCGTCTGACAGGCTGACCAACGGGCACAAGGACTTGTCGTGGATGGCGATTCAGGGCGGACTGCCCGTCCGATCATTCATGCATGCCCGGAACCTGTGCAAGACCCGGTACTGCCCAAGGTGCCCCTTCGTGGAGGAAACATCTTTGCACACTTTTTGGGACTGCGGATTTGCACAGCGCCTGTTGACTGCCCTTGAGGACGACCTGAGGAACTCTGTCCCCAGGGCGAGCCTATCGCACCATTCTGTGCTTTACGGACTCTTCCCTGGGGTTCATACCGTCGGAGCCATCCAGGAGGCTTGGCGCCTTATGAACTGCTTCAAGGATGCCGTTTGGGTCGCCAGGAACCGGCTCATCTTGAGGAGGGAGAGGATGTCCATCCAGGACTGCCGCAGGCTGATCCACAGCCTGCTCAGAGACTATTCTATCGTGGACGGTCCGGAGGACGAGGATGAGGACTAAACCCCTCCTCCCCCTCTCCCCTTATGTGTCTTGTCTTTCAATAAAGCTTCGGGCCTGTGATTTTCCCCTCCCCATCCCCTTTTTCCCAATCACCATCCCTTATCACGGTTCGTCGTACTGTATTGATTGACATGCTTTTTCTTTCAGATTGAGTGTTTTGTGTAGCATAGGGGTGTGATGTGTCTAGTTAGTGCGTCGTATCCTCATGCTATGTAAATATGATGTAGAATTCTGTGTGTACTGGGTTGCAGCACTGTACACTGTCTGTTAACTTATTTTTTGTGCTAATAAAAGATATATTCAATCAAAAAAAATCTGTTCTTATCAGTTTAATATCTGATACGTCCCCTATCTGGGGACCATATATTAAATGGATTTTTAGAACAGGGAGATGGAAAAAGAGCTTGCTCTGTCCACTCCACGCATTGACCTGGTATTGCAGTATCTCCAGGACCGGTGCACCCCTTCTTTAATGCAGTTTCTAAAATCAGAAAGAATTGAATTCAATGTTTTTTGTTCATTTTGCTTGTTTGTCGGATTTTGGGATGGACTTTTTGGCTTTGCTTTTCTTCTCCTCATTGGATTTTTCATGTTCAAAGTTGCAGAAGCCAGATTACAAGCTCATTTTGGTTCAACTTCAGCAACTGTGCATTGCATTGCCATGTAATGTAATGAAATGCTATCTTTCTAGCTCTCCCTTTTTACTTCCTTTTGGATAAACAGACATATTAGGCAAGCATTTTGGAGCTTTCACCTAAATAACTACAGGTGGTGAGATAAGCTGCACAATATAATTGACCTTTCAGTATATTGTTGCACACACACCATCTATTTAGCAAATGCCCTTGTTATCAACAGCAGCCTTTTAAACTCACCTGAGCTAACAGGTATGTGCGCTGGTTACTCTGCTGCGCTTAAAATTTCTTTTTTGGTTTGCTACAATGCCTTTTCTGAAACGTTGTCTCCCTCTGCTGGAACACTGACTTCTTTCATTTAATGCCTGCAGACTATAAAAGAGAACCCAACCCAAAAAGTTTGGTTGATTAGTCTGTGGCATTCTGTTAAACTGTTGCTTATGGCGGTCTCTGTGAGCTTCTCAGCGACATTCAGCCAGCCAGGTATCCTGCCTGCAGTAGATGGAATGTGGCAATGGAACGCTGGCTGCGCGTGTCATAATAGGCTCTGAGCCTTTATATACCTGTGCACAGCAGCAGCCACCTTCAGTCTGCTGCTGGACAGCCAGCAGCAGCAGCAGCAGGAGAGGTATGTAATCAGCAGCCCTCCTGCTAAGGGTAGACAGCTGCTCGTTCCACCCCACCCCCCGCCTTAATTGGTTCTCCTCCCTTCCAACGGTGTTGAGGCGGGTGGGAACAGCAGGGGGTGAAGGTGCTGTGTTTAAAGAGGTGGAGTTATGCAGATCTAAAACGCGTGGATTGCAGCAGCAGCAAGCCGAAAAGTGCAGGCATGTAAGGGATCTAGAGGTTGACAACATGTCTTCTTAACGGGAGTCCAGGAGCTCATCTCCACAAATGGACTTTTCAGGATCCTTGGGTGGCTCCGTAGTTTGAAACCAATTCTGGTTATCGCTTCTCGGCCTTTTGGCTAAGATCAAGTGTAGTATCTGTTCTTATCAGTTTAATATCTGATACGTCCCCTATCTGGGGACCATATATTAAATGGATTTTTAGAACAGGGAGATGGAAAAAGAGCTTGCTCTGTCCACTCCACGCATTGACCTGGTATTGCAGTATCTCCAGGACCGGTGCACCCCTTCTTTAATGCAGTTTCTAAAATCAGAAAGAATTGAATTCAATGTTTTTTGTTCATTTTGCTTGTTTGTCGGATTTTGGGATGGACTCTTTGGCTTTGCTTTTCTTCTCCTCATTGGATTTTTCATGTTCAAAGTTGCAGAAGCCAGATTACAAGCTCATTTTGGTTCAACTTCAGCAACTGTGCATTGCATTGCCATGTAATGTAATGAAATGCTATCTTTCTAGCTCTCCCTTTTTACTTCCTTTTGGATAAACAGACATATTAGGCAAGCATTTTGGAGCTTTCACCTAAATAACTACAGGTGGTGAGATAAGCTGCACAATATAATTGACCTTTCAGTATATTGTTGCACACACACCATCTATTTAGCAAATGCCCTTGTTATCAACAGCAGCCTTTTAAACTCACCTGAGCTAACAGGTATGTGCGCTGGTTACTCTGCTGCGCTTAAAATTTCTTTTTTGGTTTGCTACAATGCCTTTTCTGAAACGTTGTCTCCCTCTGCTGGAACACTGACTTCTTTCATTTAATGCCTGCAGACTATAAAAGAGAACCCAACCCAAAAAGTTTGGTTGATTAGTCTGTGGCATTCTGTTAAACTGTTGCTTATGGCGGTCTCTGTGAGCTTCTCAGTGACATTCAGCCAGCCAGGTATCCTGCCTGCAGTAGATGGAATGTGGCAATGGAACGCTGGCTGCGCGTGTCATAATAGGCTCTGAGCCTTTATATACCTGTGCACAGCAGCAGCCACCTTCAGTCTGCTGCTGGACAGCCAGCAGCAGCAGCAGCAGGAGAGGTATGTAATCAGCAGCCCTCCTGCTAAGGGTAGACAGCTGCTCGTTCCACCCCACCCCCCGCCTTAATTGGTTCTCCTCCCTTCCAACGGTGTTGAGGCGGGTGGGAACAGCAGGGGGTGAAGGTGCTGTGTTTAAAGAGGTGGAGTTATGCAGATCTAAAACGCGTGGATTGCAGCAGCAGCAAGCCGAAAAGTGCAGGCATGTAAGGGATCTAGAGGTTGACAACATGTCTTCTTAACGGGAGTCCAGGAGCTCATCTCCACAAATGGACTTTTCAGGATCCTTGGGTGGCTCCGTAGTTTGAAACCAATTCTGGTTATCGCTTCTCGGCCTTTTGGCTAAGATCAAGTGTAGTATCTGTTCTTATCAGTTTAATATCTGATACGTCCCCTATCTGGGGACCATATATTAAATGGATTTTTAGAACAGGGAGATGGAAAAAGAGCTTGCTCTGTCCACTCCACGCATTGACCTGGTATTGCAGTATCTCCAGGACCGGTGCACCCCTTCTTTAATGCAGTTTCTAAAATCAGAAAGAATTGAATTCAATGTTTTTTGTTCATTTTGCTTGTTTGTCGGATTTTGGGATGGACTTTTTGGCTTTGCTTTTCTTCTCCTCATTGGATTTTTCATGTTCAAAGTTGCAGAAGCCAGATTACAAGCTCATTTTGGTTCAACTTCAGCAACTGTGCATTGCATTGCCATGTAATGTAATGAAATGCTATCTTTCTAGCTCTCCCTTTTTACTTCCTTTTGGATAAACAGACATATTAGGCAAGCATTTTGGAGCTTTCACCTAAATAACTACAGGTGGTGAGATAAGCTGCACAATATAATTGACCTTTCAGTATATTGTTGCACACACACCATCTATTTAGCAAATGCCCTTGTTATCAACAGCAGCCTTTTAAACTCACCTGAGCTAACAGGTATGTGCGCTGGTTACTCTGCTGCGCTTAAAATTTCTTTTTTGGTTTGCTACAATGCCTTTTCTGAAACGTTGTCTCCCTCTGCTGGAACACTGACTTCTTTCATTTAATGCCTGCAGACTATAAAAGAGAACCCAACCCAAAAAGTTTGGTTGATTAGTCTGTGGCATTCTGTTAAACTGTTGCTTATGGCGGTCTCTGTGAGCTTCTCAGCGACATTCAGCCAGCCAGGTATCCTGCCTGCAGTAGATGGAATGTGGCAATGGAACGCTGGCTGCGCGTGTCATAATAGGCTCTGAGCCTTTATATACCTGTGCACAGCAGCAGCCACCTTCAGTCTGCTGCTGGACAGCCAGCAGCAGCAGCAGCAGGAGAGGTATGTAATCAGCAGCCCTCCTGCTAAGGGTAGACAGCTGCTCGTTCCACCCCACCCCCCGCCTTAATTGGTTCTCCTCCCTTCCAACGGTGTTGAGGCGGGTGGGAACAGCAGGGGGTGAAGGTGCTGTGTTTAAAGAGGTGGAGTTATGCAGATCTAAAACGCGTGGATTGCAGCAGCAGCAAGCCGAAAAGTGCAGGCATGTAAGGGATCTAGAGGTTGACAACATGTCTTCTTAACGGGAGTCCAGGAGCTCATCTCCACAAATGGACTTTTCAGGATCCTTGGGTGGCTCCGTAGTTTGAAACCAATTCTGGTTATCGCTTCTCGGCCTTTTGGCTAAGATCAAGTGTAGTATCTGTTCTTATCAGTTTAATATCTGATACGTCCCCTATCTGGGGACCATATATTAAATGGATTTTTAGAACAGGGAGATGGAAAAAGAGCTTGCTCTGTCCACTCCACGCATTGACCTGGTATTGCAGTATCTCCAGGACCGGTGCACCCCTTCTTTAATGCAGTTTCTAAAATCAGAAAGAATTGAATTCAATGTTTTTTGTTCATTTTGCTTGTTTGTCGGATTTTGGGATGGACTCTTTGGCTTTGCTTTTCTTCTCCTCATTGGATTTTTCATGTTCAAAGTTGCAGAAGCCAGATTACAAGCTCATTTTGGTTCAACTTCAGCAACTGTGCATTGCATTGCCATGTAATGTAATGAAATGCTATCTTTCTAGCTCTCCCTTTTTACTTCCTTTTGGATAAACAGACATATTAGGCAAGCATTTTGGAGCTTTCACCTAAATAACTACAGGTGGTGAGATAAGCTGCACAATATAATTGACCTTTCAGTATATTGTTGCACACACACCATCTATTTAGCAAATGCCCTTGTTATCAACAGCAGCCTTTTAAACTCACCTGAGCTAACAGGTATGTGCGCTGGTTACTCTGCTGCGCTTAAAATTTCTTTTTTGGTTTGCTACAATGCCTTTTCTGAAACGTTGTCTCCCTCTGCTGGAACACTGACTTCTTTCATTTAATGCCTGCAGACTATAAAAGAGAACCCAACCCAAAAAGTTTGGTTGATTAGTCTGTGGCATTCTGTTAAACTGTTGCTTATGGCGGTCTCTGTGAGCTTCTCAGTGACATTCAGCCAGCCAGGTATCCTGCCTGCAGTAGATGGAATGTGGCAATGGAACGCTGGCTGCGCGTGTCATAATAGGCTCTGAGCCTTTATATACCTGTGCACAGCAGCAGCCACCTTCAGTCTGCTGCTGGACAGCCAGCAGCAGCAGCAGCAGGAGAGGTATGTAATCAGCAGCCCTCCTGCTAAGGGTAGACAGCTGCTCGTTCCACCCCACCCCCCGCCTTAATTGGTTCTCCTCCCTTCCAACGGTGTTGAGGCGGGTGGGAACAGCAGGGGGTGAAGGTGCTGTGTTTAAAGAGGTGGAGTTATGCAGATCTAAAACGCGTGGATTGCAGCAGCAGCAAGCCGAAAAGTGCAGGCATGTAAGGGATCTAGAGGTTGACAACATGTCTTCTTAACGGGAGTCCAGGAGCTCATCTCCACAAATGGACTTTTCAGGATCCTTGGGTGGCTCCGTAGTTTGAAACCAATTCTGGTTATCGCTTCTCGGCCTTTTGGCTAAGATCAAGTGTAGTATCTGTTCTTATCAGCTTCTCGGCCTTTTGGCTAAGATCAAGTGTAGTGTCTTTCGAAAAGGCGGTTTTGGATGTTGGCCGCCCTAGTAGATTGATACATTATGCACACTGGGGTTTAGGCGCTTGTTAGTACGCCAGGTGGCTAATATAGTCATCTGGTGGAAAGCATGGCCCCCCAGGATCGACGCCATTGGGCCGGGGAAGATCGAAAGCCCAAAGTGTGAAGTGCCCCAGGAGTGGTGACCCTGGGGTGCCTTAACTCACTGGGATTGGGAACCCCACTTGAGTTTATGGCACATTTGCACAAGCACTTCAAATTTTCTTTCTTCGCACACACCCTTATTCCGGGCCTTCTGGCCTTAGGATGGGGAATTTTTCAATTCCCGGTCGAAGGTCCGGGCAGTATTATACTGTGAAACCTTCACTATTTATTTAATTTCTTTGTCACTGTGTGTCCACTTATTCACGTGTGTCACGTCCTACTAGGATTTTGTCGGGATGCGGTTCCCTTACGGGTTCCTCTCTTGGCAGGTCTAGGGGGGGAGTGTGTGGCCATCAGGTTCCGCTCCCCCCTGAACCCCCCTGGCTCTCCTCTTTTGGGAGGAGAGCGTTGTTGGCTCCCCTCTTCCGGGAGGGGAGCACAGTCTTTGGCTCCCAGTGCCTTGCTCGGGTGAGAACTCGGGCAGGTGCTGGGGGTAAGATTGGGTCGCCTCTGGCTTCGGCTGGAGGTGGCTTTTTGTCCCTGTTCCTCGCTGTGGCCTTTTGGCTCGGAGGGACGGGGAATGGTTTGGGGGACCCTTCTCCTTTTGGAGAGGGTTTCAAGAAGACCAGCATCCTAGTGCACTTTTTTTGTGGCACTTGTCACTTTTTTAAGCGCACTCGGGTTTTGTACACGAATTCGGGCTTTCAAAAAAAAAAAAAAAAAAAAAAAAAAAAATCTGTTCTTATCAGTTTAATATCTGATACGTCCCCTATCTGGGGACCATATATTAAATGGATTTTTAGAACAGGGAGATGGAAAAAGAGCTTGCTCTGTCCACTCCACGCATTGACCTGGTATTGCAGTATCTCCAGGACCGGTGCACCCCTTCTTTAATGCAGTTTCTAAAATCAGAAAGAATTGAATTCAATGTTTTTTGTTCATTTTGCTTGTTTGTCGGATTTTGGGATGGACTCTTTGGCTTTGCTTTTCTTCTCCTCATTGGATTTTTCATGTTCAAAGTTGCAGAAGCCAGATTACAAGCTCATTTTGGTTCAACTTCAGCAACTGTGCATTGCATTGCCATGTAATGTAATGAAATGCTATCTTTCTAGCTCTCCCTTTTTACTTCCTTTTGGATAAACAGACATATTAGGCAAGCATTTTGGAGCTTTCACCTAAATAACTACAGGTGGTGAGATAAGCTGCACAATATAATTGACCTTTCAGTATATTGTTGCACACACACCATCTATTTAGCAAATGCCCTTGTTATCAACAGCAGCCTTTTAAACTCACCTGAGCTAACAGGTATGTGCGCTGGTTACTCTGCTGCGCTTAAAATTTCTTTTTTGGTTTGCTACAATGCCTTTTCTGAAACGTTGTCTCCCTCTGCTGGAACACTGACTTCTTTCATTTAATGCCTGCAGACTATAAAAGAGAACCCAACCCAAAAAGTTTGGTTGATTAGTCTGTGGCATTCTGTTAAACTGTTGCTTATGGCGGTCTCTGTGAGCTTCTCAGCGACATTCAGCCAGCCAGGTATCCTGCCTGCAGTAGATGGAATGTGGCAATGGAACGCTGGCTGCGCGTGTCATAATAGGCTCTGAGCCTTTATATACCTGTGCACAGCAGCAGCCACCTTCAGTCTGCTGCTGGACAGCCAGCAGCAGCAGCAGCAGCAGGAGAGGTATGTAATCAGCAGCCCTCCTGCTAAGGGTAGACAGCTGCTCGTTCCACCCCACCCCCCGCCTTAATTGGTTCTCCTCCCTTCCAACGGTGTTGAGGCGGGTGGGAACAGCAGGGGGTGAAGGTGCTGTGTTTAAAGAGGTGGAGTTATGCAGATCTAAAACGCGTGGATTGCAGCAGCAGCAAGCCGAAAAGTGCAGGCATGTAAGGGATCTAGAGGTTGACAACATGTCTTCTTAACGGGAGTCCAGGAGCTCATCTCCACAAATGGACTTTTCAGGATCCTTGGGTGGCTCCGTAGTTTGAAACCAATTCTGGTTATCGCTTCTCGGCCTTTTGGCTAAGACCAAGTGTCTTGTCTGGGGTCCTTGAGTGTTTTCCCTTGGCCTTCCGGCATCGCCATCTTGATGGCTTAAGCCGGTTGCTGCTTTAGGGGGAGATCGAGGAGGAACGAGAGAGTGATCATGATGGGCGTGAAGTTACGCTATGCTGGGACCGATGACAATCGGGTTCGCAATGCATTCCGCATTGAAGTTGATGCTGCTGTCAGAGAGCGTTTCAATCTGTCGTATATGGTGCACGAGGTGATCTTCAAAATCCTGGAAGTGACAAGAGAAAACATCGTCTGCCTGCAGGAATCCCGGAAAGAAGGACGGTATGTCTTGGTGCTGCAATCTATGGCGGCTTGCCGGAACCTATACAAGAGGTTGAGGGTGCAGGAGAAGAATCCAACCTTGGATGGTTTGACCTTTACAGTCTTGTACTCCAAAGGTGATGTTCCCCTAGTCATTTTTATGTATAATCCCTTTGTGCAAGAACATGACATTGCGGCTTTTCTTAAGAGGCATTGTGACTTTGTGAGCAACAGTCACAAAATAATGAACGAGGAGAACTTATGGACTGGCAAATACAGATATTTTGTCAGATTTGGGGAAAGTTCTTCGGAGCCTGGAGGTATTCATTACCCTCCCCAAAGTTTCTCCATCGGGAGAGATAGGGGTATTCTCTTCTTTCCTGAAGCCCCAGTTTTTTGCAGGAAATGTAAGAAGTACGGCCACTTACAAGAGGTTTGTACTGCTGTGCCTGTTTGCTCCAAGTGCAACCAAAGTGGGCATGTTGCTAAGGACTGTACCAATCCGATTGTTTGCAATGCTTGTGGTATGGAGGGGCATGCCTTTAAGGATTGTACTCGTCGTGCGAACGAGGGCAAGGCAAGGGCATACTCTGAGGTGGTCGCGAACTCTCCGAGGCCTAGGAGTGTGGCACCTGAGGCCACAGTTTCTTCCAGGGTGAAGGTAGTGGAACAGCGTGTGGAGACTGCTCCAGTGAGGGCGTCTGCTGACCTACTGATGGAGCCCGGGAGAGTGGAAGAGGTTCTGGCAGCTGAGATGGACATTTCTTCCTATCAGGGGGGTTTCATCGACTCCTTTTGTGAGGAACGTGAGGGAGCCTTGGAAACCCCAGGGGACCCGGCTCTCAGTTGGAGCGGTGAAAGTATAGATGAAGAGGGAGTTGGAGGCCAAGGAGACTTCACTGAGACTGGGATGAGGTCTTCTGAGGAACCGGACCGCGCTAAGAATAAAAGGGCCCGGTTGTCTGAACCATCAAGTAGCCAATGCGTGGCAAGTCCGGTGAGTGAGCGGGATTACCCAGTGGGTTCTCTTTCTCCTGCGTCAACGGCTTACCTGGAGGAGAATTTGGAGTCCACTATCTTTCAGCTAGGTGGGAGTTCGCCAGATGACAAAGGATAAGGAAGGCGTGTTTTTTTTTCCTGAGACTGGTGTTTGTGGTTTTTAAGCCAAAGAATGGTCTCTAAACCAAATTGGGACATTGCGTCCCTTAATGTAAGACTTCTAAAGTCTAGAGTTAGAAGATCTGTGATTCTGGACTTCTTACATAACCATTCTTTTGATATTATGTGTCTACAGGAGTGTGGTATAGAAGAACCCCTGGAAGACGCTGATTGGCCATATGGCCAGCATATCTGGTCTGGCTCTAGTGGGAATAAAAATGATGGAGTTGGGATTGTATTAAATAATAGAAATTTTGTTTTTGAATGTTATAAGGTAATAGAGGTGGGTCGTTGCATCTCTGCAGTTGTGTGTGGGAGGGGGTGGAAAGTTAAAATTATAAATATTTATGGTCCTACAAAAAAAGAAGACAGGTTAAGTTTATTAGATAAATGATGTTTAGAATTACCTGGTAGGATCCCTGTGATAGTAACAGGTGATTTTAACTGTGTAACTGATGGGAAAGTTGATGCCTCAGGAAAAAAATTGACAAACATTATTTCAGATTTTTTCTTTTTTGATGCTGCTGAGGTTTTTTTGGGGAAGCCACCACCACCAACCTATAAAGCTGACAGGGGTGGGATAACATCTAGGATTGATAGGATGTTTTTTTCTAAAAATATAATATGTGATGGTTTTTCTCAATTTCCAGTTCCTTTTTCGGACCATGTGTGTCTGAAAGGTGAGTTTAGAGGGGATTTAAGGCGGGTGCATGGGAGAGGTGTGTGGAAATTGAATGTGAGTTTGCTTGAGGATGAGAGAATTGTGAATGATTTTAAGAAAAAATATAGTTGGTGTAAATCTCAAAAGAGTAAGTTTGAAAGTGTGTTGGTGTGGTGGGATTGGATGAAGCATGAAGTGCAAAAGTTTTTTCGTCGATGGGGCTATAAAAAGGCTGCCATGGTAAGGAGTCAATATAAAGATTTAATGATGAGGGTGGAATGGCTGGAAAAAATGAGGATGTGTGGTGTGGATGTGGATGATTTATTAAGAAGTGTGAGAGAGGATTTGAAGAGGACTTTGGAGAGGAAGGGAAGGGAAATAATTTTTAGGTCTAAGGTGGTCCATCTTGATAAAGATGAAAAGTGTTCAAGATATTTCTTTAAAAAAATAAATGGTAAGAAGGAGGGTATGGAGGAGATTTTTGATGTGGATGGTGTTTGTGTGAGTGGGAAGGATGTAATGAAGGAAGTGGTCAGGTTTTATGCTGAGTTGTTTGGCAGAAAGTGGGTGGATGAGAGTTTGAAAGAAGAAGTGCTTAAGACTTTGGATTGTAGGGTGGATGAGGATGGATGTTCTGGTCTATGTGAGCCTGTGATTGAGGAAGAAGTTAAGAAAGCGTTGTTTGGTGCAAGGAAAAATGTGACGCCTGGGAAGGATGGTTTGCCTGTGGAGCTATATGTTATGATGTGGGAAGTGATGGGTATGGATTTAGTGGAAGTGTGTCAGTTTATGTGGGAGAATGGGATGCTTGCGGGTTCAATGAAGGAGGGAGTGGTGGTCTTAATCCATAAGAAAGGGGATAAAAGGTGTTTGAGTAATTGGAGGCCAATTACGCTTCTGAACGCTGATTATAAGGTATTCAGTAAAATTTTGGCGTGTCGGATGCGTGTGGTTATAGCTGATGTGATTGGTAAAGATCAAGTGTGTGCAGTGCCTGGTAGATGTATGACAGATAATCTGTGTCTTTTAAGAGATGTGTTGTGGGATTGTAAAGTAAGAAAGCAGAAGTGTATGGTGATGGCTGTTGACTTTGAAAAGGCGTTTGATCGCGTGTCTCATGTGTTTCTATTTGAGGTTTTGCGTAGAATGGGTTTTCCGGA
This sequence comes from Phyllobates terribilis, assembly GCF_046119375.1. NCBI lineage: Eukaryota > Metazoa > Chordata > Amphibia > Anura > Dendrobatidae > Phyllobates > Phyllobates terribilis. The sequence goes on from NW_027365398.1 coordinate 49,225, forward strand.
GAAATTTGTGCGTGCCGTGAGAGGATTGTATGGGGAGGTGGTGAGTGAATTTCTGGTGAATGGGTTTTTGAGTGAGAAAGTGTGTATTAGGTCTGGTGTGAGGCAAGGTTGTCCCATGTCACCGGTATTATTTGTGTGTGTGATTGAGCCACTGCTGTGTATGATTCGGAAAGAGAAAGTGGTGCCTGGTTTGTTAGTGCCAGGGAGTGGTGGAATGACTGTGAAAGTCTTAGGATATATGGATGATGTAGTAGTGGTGAGTGAGAGTGTGGCCTCTATGGAGAGAGTAAAATTGTTGTTGAATTTTTTTTGTGGCGCGTCAGCGTTTCGTGTGAATTGGAGCAAATGCATGTTTAAATGTTTTGGTGACAATAGGATTAAGATGGATGGTGTGGCTGGTGTGGATGGTGCAATTAAAGTGTTGGGAGTTTTTTTTAATGATGATTTGAAAGGTTATGAGAGTTGGGATGAATGTGGTGAGCGGATTGTGCGGAAGATGAATTTTTGGAAGTTACGTTCTTTGTCTTTGGTAGGGAAGGTTCTTATTATTAAGGCTGTTATTCTCCCTATTTTGCTTTATGTTTCTTGTATTTTTCCAGTGCCCTATAGGAAAATTAAAAAAGTGGAGAAACTAATTTTTGTGTTTTTTTGGGGCAGTAGGATGGAAAGACTTAAGGGAGAGATTTTGATTAAGCAATATTTGTATGGGGGACTGAAGTTTCCGAATATTGAAGTGTTTCTAACATTGCATTTTATTAAGACTACGGTCATTTTGATTGGGAAGAATAATAAAGGGGCATTTATGTGTAAGTATTTGGCTGGATGGATGCTGTATGGTCTGAATTGGGTGAAGCGTGATAAGAATGTGCCTGTTGCTTTTAAGTGTCCTGAGTGGTATGGTTTGATTGAGAAGTTTGTGAGGAAGAATGATTTGTTAGCAGTTGCAATGAAAGACTTTATGTTGGTTAAGAAGGTGATGGGGAAGATGTGTGTGAATGAGTGTGAGAGTAATGTGGTGGGATTGCGTTCTATGGAAGTTGCGCGGGTATGGAAGAAGTTAAGCATTCAAGGTGTGTCGAATAGACAGCGAGATATAGTATGGATGGGCCTTCATAATATTTTGCCAGTGAGGGATTTTCAGAAGAAAAGAGATCTCATAAGATCTGCAGTATGTCCAAGGGATGGTTGTGGAGCGAATGAGACGGTGAGGCACCTTATGTGGGATTGTAATTTTGCGTATGATGTGTGGAAAGGTGTGGGTGGACTTTGTAAAGGGGTTGCTGGTGTGAAGTTTATTGATTGGAGAGTGGCTATGTTTGGTTTTGGTGCTAGTCGTCGTGGCCTAGAAAGGATGATGTGGTTTATTATGGTGTGTGTGCAGGAGAGCTTGTGGGATGTGAGAAATTTGTGTGTGTTTAAAAGAGTAAATTTAACAGTAAATGATTGTATTAGGTTGATCTTAGCAAGACTATATGTAATCTATTTGTGGGATACAAGAGAAGGTGGTGGTGGTGGAACAGATTCTGAAGGTGTGTGGAAATACCTTAAGTGGCAGGATATGGTTAAATACCGTTGATATTTTTTCTGGAAATTTCTCTGGCATAGGATTACTTGTTTGTATTTTTGTTGAATAATATTTTAATAAAGAAACCACAATGATGTTTATGAAGTGGCAGTATAACTTATGACGAAGTCTGGTTAACGGTTTGCTTATATCAAAACCTGAGTGGTAGAAAAAAAAAAAAAAAAAAAATCTGTTCTTATCAGTTTAATATCTGATACGTCCCCTATCTGGGGACCATATATTAAATGGATTTTTAGAACAGGGAGATGGAAAAAGAGCTTGCTCTGTCCACTCCACGCATTGACCTGGTATTGCAGTATCTCCAGGACCGGTGCACCCCTTCTTTAATGCAGTTTCTAAAATCAGAAAGAATTGAATTCAATGTTTTTTGTTCATTTTGCTTGTTTGTCGGATTTTGGGATGGACTCTTTGGCTTTGCTTTCCTTCTCCTCATTGGATTTTTCATGTTCAAAGTTGCAGAAGCCAGATTACAAGCTCATTTTGGTTCAACTTCAGCAACTGTGCATTGCATTGCCATGTAATGTAATGAAATGCTATCTTTCTAGCTCTCCCTTTTTACTTCCTTTTGGATAAACAGACATATTAGGCAAGCATTTTGGAGCTTTCACCTAAATAACTACAGGTGGTGAGATAAGCTGCACAATATAATTGACCTTTCAGTATATTGTTGCACACACACCATCTATTTAGCAAATGCCCTTGTTATCAACAGCAGCCTTTTAAACTCACCTGAGCTAACAGGTATGTGCGCTGGTTACTCTGCTGCGCTTAAAATTTCTTTTTTGGTTTGCTACAATGCCTTTTCTGAAACGTTGTCTCCCTCTGCTGGAACACTGACTTCTTTCATTTAATGCCTGCAGACTATAAAAGAGAACCCAACCCAAAAAGTTTGGTTGATTAGTCTGTGGCATTCTGTTAAACTGTTGCTTATGGCGGTCTCTGTGAGCTTCTCAGCGACATTCAGCCAGCCAGGTATCCTGCCTGCAGTAGATGGAATGTGGCAATGGAACGCTGGCTGCGCGTGTCATAATAGGCTCTGAGCCTTTATATACCTGTGCACAGCAGCAGCCACCTTCAGTCTGCTGCTGGACAGCCAGCAGCAGCAGCAGCAGCAGGAGAGGTATGTAATCAGCAGCCCTCCTGCTAAGGGTAGACAGCTGCTCGTTCCACCCCACCCCCCGCCTTAATTGGTTCTCCTCCCTTCCAACGGTGTTGAGGCGGGTGGGAACAGCAGGGGGTGAAGGTGCTGTGTTTAAAGAGGTGGAGTTATGCAGATCTAAAACGCGTGGATTGCAGCAGCAGCAAGCCGAAAAGTGCAGGCATGTAAGGGATCTAGAGGTTGACAACATGTCTTCTTAACGGGAGTCCAGGAGCTCATCTCCACAAATGGACTTTTCAGGATCCTTGGGTGGCTCCGTAGTTTGAAACCAATTCTGGTTATCGCTTCTCGGCCTTTTGGCTAAGATCAAGTGTAGAATCTTTCGAAAAGGCGGTTTTGGATGTTGGCCGCCCTAGTAGATTGATACATTATGCACACTGGGGTTTAGGCGCTTGTTAGTACGCCAGGTGGCTAATATAGTCATCTGGTGGAAAGCATGGCCCCCCAGGATCGACGCCATTGGGCCGGGGAAGATCGAAAGCCCGAAGTGTGAAGTGCCCCAGGAGTGGTGACCCTGGGGTGCCTTAACTCACTGGGATTGGGAACCCCACTTGAGTTTATGGCACATTTGCACAAGCACTTCAAATTTTCTTTCTTCGCACACACCCTTATTCCGGGCCTTCTGGCCTTAGGATGGGGAATTTTTCAATTCCCGGTCGAAGGTCCGGGCAGTATTATACTGTGAAACCTTCACTATTTATTTAATTTCTTTGTCACTGTGTGTCCACTTATTCACGTGTGTCACGTCCTACTAGGATTTTGTCGGGATGCGGTTCCCTTACGGGTTCCTCTCTTGGCAGGTCTAGGGGGGGAGTGTGTGGCCATCAGGTTCCGCTCCCCCCTGAACCCCCCTGGCTCTCCTGTTTTGGGAGGAGAGCGTTGTTGGCTCCACTCTTCCGGGAGGGGAGCACAGTCTTTGGCTCCCAGTGCCTTGCTCGGGTGAGAACTCGGGCAGGTGCAGGGGGTAAGATTGGGTCGCCTCTGGCTTCGGCTGGAGGTGGCTTTTTGTCCCTGTTCCTCGCTGTGGCCTTTTGGCTCGGAGGGACGGGGAATGGTTTGGGGGACCCTTCTCCTTTTGGAGAGGGTTTCAAGAAGACCAGCATCCTAGTGCACTTTTTTTGTGGCACTTGTCACTTTTTTAAGCGCACTCGGGTTTTGTACACGAATTCGGGCTTTCGATATAAAAAAATCTGTTCTTATCAGTTTAATATCTGATACGTCCCCTATCTGGGGACCATATATTAAATGGATTTTTAGAACAGGGAGATGGAAATAGAGCTTGCTCTGTCCACTCCACGCATTGACCTGGTATTGCAGTATCTCCAGGACCGTTGCACCCCTTCTTTAATGCAGTTTCTAAAATCAGAAAGAATTGAATTCAATGTTTTTTGTTCATTTTGCTTGTTTGTCGGATTTTGGGATGGACTCTTTGGCTTTGCTTTTCTTCTCCTCATTGGATTTTTCATGTTCAAAGTTGCAGAAGCCAGATTACAAGCTCATTTTGGTTCAACTTCAGCAACTGTGCATTGCATTGCCATGTAATGTAATGAAATGCTATCTTTCTAGCTCTCCCTTTTTACTTCCTTTTGGATAAACAGACATATTAGGCAAGCATTTTGGAGCTTTCACCTAAATAACTACAGGTGGTGAGATAAGCTGCACAATATAATTGACCTTTCAGTATATTGTTGCACACACACCATCTATTTAGCAAATGCCCTTGTTATCAACAGCAGCCTTTTAAACTCACCTGAGCTAACAGGTATGTGCGCTGGTTACTCTGCTGCGCTTAAAATTTCTTTTTTGGTTTGCTACAATGCCTTTTCTGAAACGTTGTCTCCCTCTGCTGGAACACTGAATTCTTTCATTTAATGCCTGCAGACTATAAAAGAGAACCCAACCCAAAAAGTTTGGTTGATTAGTCTGTGGCATTCTGTTAAACTGTTGCTTATGGCGGTCTCTGTGAGCTTCTCAGCGACATTCAGCCAGCCAGGTATCCTGCCTGCAGTAGATGGAATGTGGCAATGGAACGCTGGCTGCGCGTGTCATAATAGGCTCTGAGCCTTTATATACCTGTGCACAGCAGCAGCCACCTTCAGTCTGCTGCTGGACAGCCAGCAGCAGCAGCAGCAGCAGGAGAGGTATGTAATCAGCAGCCCTCCTGCTAAGGGTAGACAGCTGCTCGTTCCACCCCACCCCCCGCCTTAATTGGTTCTCCTCCCTTCCAACGGTGTTGAGGCGGGTGGGAACAGCAGGGGGTGAAGGTGCTGTGTTTAAAGAGGTGGAGTTATGCAGATCTAAAACGCGTGGATTGCAGCAGCAGCAAGCCGAAAAGTGCAGGCATGTAAGGGATCTAGAGGTTGACAACATGTCTTCTTAACGGGAGTCCAGGAGCTCAGCTCCACAAATGGACTTTTCAGGATCCTTGGGTGGCTCCGTAGTTTGAAACCAATTCTGGTTATCGCTTCTCGGCCTTTTGGCTAAGATCAAGTGTAGTATCTGTTCTTATCAGTTTAATATCTGATACGTCCCCTATCTGGGGACCATATATTAAATGGATTTTTAGAACAGGGAGATGGAAAAAGAGCTTGCTCTGTCCACTCCACGCATTGACCTGGTATTGCAGTATCTCCAGGACCGGTGCACCCCTTCTTTAATGCAGTTTCTAAAATCAGAAAGAATTGAATTCAATGTTTTTTGTTCATTTTGCTTGTTTGTCGGATTTTGGGATGGACTCTTTGGCTTTGCTTTTCTTCTCCTCATTGGATTTTTCATGTTCAAAGTTGCAGAAGCCAGATTACAAGCTCATTTTGGTTCAACTTCAGCAACTGTGCATTGCATTGTCATGTAATGTAATGAAATGCTATCTTTCTAGCTCTCCCTTTTTACTTCCTTTTGGATAAACAGACATATTAGGCAAGCATTTTGGAGCTTTCACCTAAATAACTACAGGTGGTGAGATAAGCTGCACAATATAATTGACCTTTCAGTATATTGTTGCACACACACCATCTATTTAGCAAATGCCCTTGTTATCAACAGCAGCCTTTTAAACTCACCTGAGCTAACAGGTATGTGCGCTGGTTACTCTGCTGCGCTTAAAATTTCTTTTTTGGTTTGCTACAATGCCTTTTCTGAAACGTTGTCTCCCTCTGCTGGAACACTGACTTCTTTCATTTAATGCCTGCAGACTATAAAAGAGAACCCAACCCAAAAAGTTTGGTTGATTAGTCTGTGGAATTCTGTTAAACTGTTGCTTATGGCGGTCTCTGTGAGCTTCTCAGCGACATTCAGCCAGCCAGGTATCCTGCCTGCAGTAGATGGAATGTGGCAATGGAACGCTGGCTGCGCGTGTCATAATAGGCTCTGAGCCTTTATATACCTGTGCACAGCAGCAGCCACCTTCAGTCTGCTGCTGGACAGCCAGCAGCAGCAGCAGCAGCAGGAGAGGTATGTAATCAGCAGCCCTCCTGCTAAGGGTAGACAGCTGCTCGTTCCACCCCACCCCCCACCTTAATTGGTTCTCCTCCCTTCCAACGGTGTTGAGGCGGGTGGGAACAGCAGGGGGTGAAGGTGCTGTGTTTAAAGAGGTGGAGTTATGCAGATCTAAAACGCGTGGATTGCAGCAGCAGCAAGCCGAAAAGTGCAGGCATGTAAGGGATCTAGAGGTTGACAACATGTCTTCTTAACGGGAGTCCAGGAGCTCATCTCCACAAATGGACTTTTCAGGATCCTTGGGTGGCTCCGTAGTTTGAAACCAATTCTGGTTATCGCTTCTCGGCCTTTTGGATAAGATACCACATCTTGCCAGAAGGATTCTAAGCCAATCGTGCCCTTGGCCTTGAGGCATCGGCGGTGTAAAAAGCCGTCTTAAGCCTCATGCTGCTTTAGGGGGCAGATACGCAAAGAAACCAAGAAGGCGATCGACCCTATCTACCTTTTGAAGATGGCATCAGCAGTAGCGGCCGCAGTGCGCTATGCCAGAGCTGGTGACCTTCGCATCAAGAACTCTTTCAAGATCGAAGTGGACGATGCATCCAAGGAGAAGATGACCTTGAAGTTTTTCGTGAGGAGAGTGCTGCTGGAGATCCTAGGAGTAAAGAGGGAAGACATCCTGGCCCTTCAAGATCGCCCCGGTTCCTTCACTTTGACTCTGGAGTCGGAGTATGCGTGCCAGAACCTTTTCCGCCAGATTCACCTGCACCTTTCAGATGAGGATCTTAAAGGACTCACCTTTGTCATCCTTTACTCCGGTGGAGAGAAGCCACTCGTGGTTCAGATGAGCAACCCTCATGTTCCCTTAGTTAATATTATTTGCTTTCTTCAAAACTATTTCCCAGAACTGCGGTATTCCCACAAGGTCATGAATGAGGAAAACCTCTGGACGGGAAAGCATAAATTTTTTGTTAAATTTTGTGAAGATCCAAATGGCATTGGTGGTCAGCGTCATCCTCCGTCAAGTTTCCTGATCGGTAGGGAGCGGGGGCGCCACTTCTACCCGGACATGCCCCTCTTCTGCCGGAAATGCATGTGTTTCGGTCACACTTATGAGAACTGCAAGGAGGAGGTGGCAATCTGTAAGAAGTGCTACAAGCATGGACATGCCACAATGGACTGTACCAATGAGATGGTGTGCAACATCTGCCGGGTCCCAGGTCACTCCTTCCGGGAGTGTCCTTTGAAGAAAAAGGCGGAAACCTATGCTGAAACGCTGGCAAAGCAACCTGCCCGTGTGCCTCCATCTGCTCCCGGGGGGCAGAGGCAACCCTCTGCTGTTCCTGCTCCTGCGGGTGCATCTACAGCACGGGGGCAGTCTTCTAGCTCTCCAGTACCTGCTCCACAGACCAAGCCTGCTAGTACATCAGGTGGTACGTCTGCACCTGCTGCACAGAGGAAGCCAACCAACCCTCCTGCTCCTGCTGCTAAGGGGGGTCCCACCGGTGCTCCTGTATCTACTGTGCAAACACAACCCCCTGTAGGCGGGTCCACAAGCACTTCAGTGCCTGCTGCACAGGGAAAACCTGCCAGTTCTCCTATTCCTGCTGCGCATAAGCCCACGTCTATGCAGAAACCTCCAGCTGAGAAACCTGTCCGTCCTGAGAAGAGGGAAGCTTCATCTAAGGACTGGGCTGCTGATTCTGATCCGGGTGATATGGTGGTGGAGGGGAGTCCCTCTGCTGAAATCGGGACATTTAGCTCGGAGGAAGAAGCAATGGAGCTGGAAACTCGTAGGAAAAGGAAAACAGATGATAGGTCTGATGAGAATGTGGCCAGGGAGACTTCCAAGAAGTGTCCATTAAAACCAAGTCTTCTGCAATACAAGCCAATGGCTCCCGCTGCCCCTCCTGAGGAGCCAAGGCCTTCAGACCCTATAAACATTTCTTTTTCGGACTCAGAAGTGCAGAGCCCGTTAACATCGGTGGGCTTTATGTCTGATTCTGACAGTAGTGTGACCTGAACTATCCTATCATGACCTCATCAATTAAAGTAGCCTCGCTCAATGTGAGGAGTATAAGGGGCTCTACAAGAAGGGCTGCTTTGTTTTCCTACCTGTCAACAGTGGACTGTGATGTCTTTTGTTTGCAAGAATGTAACATTGACTTTGATATGAATTATGCAGATTTAAGAAAAGATTGGCCTCATGGGCCCTCTATCTGGTCCGGAGATAATGAAAATCGTTCCTCTGGCATTGGAGTGCTGTTTAGGTCGCATGACTTTAAAATCAACTCTTTTGTGGACATTTCTTCTGGACGTGCTCTTTTCTTAAATATTAGTTTTAAAGGTGTGGACTTTAGACTTTTGAACATTTATGCTTCTCCGGTGAAGGAAGAGAGACATCAGTTGTTTGAAGATGTGCAATATTACCTACCTGGTTCATCGCCTCTGATGTTCTGTGGGGATTTCAATTGTGTCTTGCCTGGTGAAGGGAGAAGCGGGAGTTCCACCGTTCCTAAAAAAGACAAAACAGAGAAACAACTAAAGGATTTGTTAACTGATTTTTTTCTTAGAGACTCCTGGAAAGAGATCCGTAGTAATGATCCCGGTTATACTTGGGAGAACTCTTCTTCTAAATCTCGTATTGATTTTATTTTCATGTCCCAATATGTGAATGTCAAATCTGTTGTCTTAATCCCAAACATTTTTTCAGATCATAAGATGCTGCTATCAGAGTTAGAATTACCTGGGCTTGTCAAGGCAAGAGGAGTTTGGAGGCTAAATACAACATTGTTACAAGATCCTAAGGTAAGAACAGATTTTAAAGCGTTTTTTAATTATTTAAGAACAAAACAACAAAAATTTTTAACTCTGCTAGAATGGTGGGAATACAGCAAGATGAAGATAAAAAGTTTTTTTATCAAGGTCAGCATAGCCAATGCAAGAGAAAAGTCCGCTTGGCATAAAAGGCTTATTACTAAATTGCAGACCTGTTATCAACTAAGAGATGTGGGACTTGAAATGGACGATTTAATTGAAGCAACAAAAAAAGAAATTAAAAAGAGTATAGAGTCGAAGGGTAAGGAAATAATTTATAACTCAAAAATTGAAGTGATGGAGAAAAATGAAAAGTGCTCAAGATTTTTTTTTAAAAAAGTAGTTGCTGCTAAGGAAATGATAACAGAATTAGAGGGTGAAACTACAACTGAAGGTATGCTCAACCAAGCTCACCAGTTTTATCAGCAGCTTTTTAATGAGAAAACTATAGACCAGTCTTTTACTGAAGATGCCCTTAATTCATTAAAAAATAGTCTGAGCCGCGAAGACCAAGAATTGTTATGCACTGAAGTCACCTTGTCGGAAGTAGATGCTGCTATCAAAAGTTTTTCCTATGGGAAAACCCCTGGTTCTGACGGTTTGCCTGTTGAATTTTATCGTGAATTTTGGAATTTTTTAAAACCCGACTTGTTTTTAGTAATCAAAGAAGCTTTTAAGTGTGATATCCTGCCTATATCTTGGAGAAGTGGTCTGGTCTCCCTGATTTTTAAAAAAGGAGCCAAATCCCATCTGGCAAACTGGAGACCAATCACACTGTTGAATGTTGATTACAAGTTGATGTCCAAAATTTTAGTGAACCGTTTTAAAAAAGTTTTATCCAAAGTTATTTATGAAGACCAGGTATGTGGGGTGCCAGGAAGAGGAGTTGCGGAGCATCTCAATACCATCCGCGATGTCATATGGTACCAGCAATCCAGGAAGCAAGACTTAGCAATTTTATCGTTGGATTTTCAAAAGGCTTTTGATCGTGTCTCTCATTGTTTTTTATGGTTGGTTTTAAAAAAAATGGGCTTCCCTGAAATTTTTATCAAGCAAGTGGCACTTTTATATAAGAACTCTTTTAGTAAAATTTTAATCAATGGATTTTTGTCTAATGAAGTGTTTTTGCATTCAGGTGTGAAGCAAGGCTGCCCTTTGTCCCCAGTGCTATTTATATGTGCAATAGAGCCTCTTTTATCTATGCTACGAGAGGATAAAGTGATTAAAGGTGTCCCTATCCCTGGAGGACATGGAAGAGATGTGAAGGTAATGGGCTACATGGATGATATTACTATTTTTTGTGTTCATCACCTGCCGCTCTCAGGAGAGCTATAAGAACGACCAATTTTTTTTGTGAAGCCTCAGGTTTTAAGTTAAACATTGAGAAATGTGATTGTTTTGTCCGTGGCAATTGGGCGGATGTGTCCATCCCTGATCTCCCGATGCAGTCAGAGAAGATTAAAATTCTGGGCGTGATTTTTGATCGACAGAATGATGGAATGAAGAGCTGGGATGGAGTAAGGGACAAAATACAAAAGAAGATTGACTTTTGGAAATTAAGAAAATTAACAATCGAAGGTAAAGTTTTAATTATTAAGGCCCTTCTGCTTCCTGTCATGTTATATCTCAGTTATGTTTATCCCCCAAGTGACCTTACAGCGAGAAGATTACAGAGAATGCTGTTTGAATTTGTGTGGAACTCTAAGTTCGAAAAGGTGAAGAGAGAAACAATGTACAAGATGCACCACCTTGGTGGTAAGGATGTTCCCAACGTCAAACTGTTTTTATACTCCAAGTTTTTTAGCCTCTGTTTTAAATATATGTTTGCTTCAAGCCCTTGGGCACATTTTTTAAGATATGCAGCTGGCCACATTTTTAGGAGGCGAAAGTGGATATCCATTTCTTTAACAAGCCCAGTGTTGTTATCACCTCCACAACAATATGCCATCCTGGAGAAAGTTATCAGATTATATGGCCTAGATTCTTTTGAGATGGAGACATTGAAGAATGCAAGGAAGCTGCTGCAGCAATTAAAAAAGAAAGAAACTTTGACACCCATAAGCCATTATTCATATAGCAGAGTCACTAAAATATGGAATTTAACAAATGCACCTTACCTGATGAATCAACATAAAGACTTAGCTTGGATGATTGTGCAGGAATGTTTACCGACTCGTGATTTCCAGTATAAAAGAAGACTTAGCACTATACAAACCTGCCCGAGGCATCAGTGCAATAATGATGAGACTACTATGCACCTTATTTGGAATTGTGATTTTGCACAGCAAGTGTGGAAAGACTGTGGTGAGCTTTTAAAATTTTTATCTGGTCTTAATTTTTTAAGCCATGAAGTGGTTTTATATGGGATTTTACCAAACATGACGAAAGAAAAAGAGAGAGTTTTATGGTGCACTTTGAGTTGTGTTAAAAGTGCTCTATGGAAGACCAGAAACATATTGTTGTTTAAAAGAGACTATATAGAAGTCAAGGATTGTATAAGACTGGCATTAAGTGAAATTTATATGTACTACCTAATGGATATGAAGAAGCTTGGAAAGAAAAGAGCCCTGAGTATATGGAACTATCACCTATGGAAGATGTTATTTTAAAGCTCTGAAGAAAAGATAAAGACTACGATATTTTAAATATAAACGCAAAATCTGTTCTTATCAGTTTAATATCTGATACGTCCCCTATCTGGGGACCATATATTAAATGGATTTTTAGAACAGGGAGATGGAAAAAGAGCTTGCTCTGTCCACTCCACGCATTGACCTGGTATTGCAGTATCTCCAGGACCGGTGCACCCCTTCTTTAATGCAGTTTCTAAAATCAGAAAGAATTGAATTCAATGTTTTTTGTTCATTTTGCTTGTTTGTCGGATTTTGGGATGGACTCTTTGGCTTTGCTTTTCTTCTCCTCATTGGATTTTTCATGTTCAAAGTTGCAGAAGCCAGATTACAAGCTCATTTTGGTTCAACTTCAGCAACTGTGCATTGCATTGCCATGTAATGTAATGAAATGCTATCTTTCTAGCTCTCCCTTTTTACTTCCTTTTGGATAAACAGACATATTAGGCAAGCATTTTGGAGCTTTCACCTAAATAACTACAGGTGGTGAGATAAGCTGCACAATATAATTGACCTTTCAGTATATTGTTGCACACACACCATCTATTTAGCAAATGCCCTTGTTATCAACAGCAGCCTTTTAAACTCACCTGAGCTAACAGGTATGTGCGCTGGTTACTCTGCTGCGCTTAAAATTTCTTTTTTGGTTTGCTACAATGCCTTTTCTGAAACGTTGTCTCCCTCTGCTGGAACACTGACTTCTTTCATTTAATGCCTGCAGACTATAAAAGAGAACCCAACCCAAAAAGTTTGGTTGATTAGTCTGTGGCATTCTGTTAAACTGTTGCTTATGGCGGTCTCTGTGAGCTTCTCAGCGACATTCAGCCAGCCAGGTATCCTGCCTGCAGTAGATGGAATGTGGCAATGGAACGCTGGCTGCGCGTGTCATAATAGGCTCTGAGCCTTTATATACCTGTGCACAGCAGCAGCCACCTTCAGTCTGCTGCTGGACAGCCAGCAGCAGCAGCAGCAGCAGCAGGAGAGGTATGTAATCAGCAGCCCTCCTGCTAAGGGTAGACAGCTGCTCGTTCCACCCCACCCCCCACCTTAATTGGTTCTCCTCCCTTCCAACGGTGTTGAGGCGGGTGGGAACAGCAGGGGGTGAAGGTGCTGTGTTTAAAGAGGTGGAGTTATGCAGATCTAAAACGCGTGGATTGCAGCAGCAGCAAGCCGAAAAGTGCAGGCATGTAAGGGATCTAGAGGTTGACAACATGTCTTCTTAACGGGAGTCCAGGAGCTCATCTCCACAAATGGACTTTTCAGGATCCTTGGGTGGCTCCGTAGTTTGAAACCAATTCTGGTTATCGCTTCTCGGCCTTTTGGCTAAGATCAAGTGTAGTATCTGTTCTTATCAGTTTAATATCTGATACGTCCCCTATCTGGGGACCATATATTAAATGGATTTTTAGAACAGGGAGATGGAAAAAGAGCTTGCTCTGTCCACTCCACGCATTGACCTGGTATTGCAGTATCTCCAGGACCAGTGCACCCCTTCTTTAATGCAGTTTCTAAAATCAGAAAGAATTGAATTCAATGTTTTTTGTTCATTTTGCTTGTTTGTCGGATTTTGGGATGGACTCTTTGGCTTTGCTTTTCTTCTCCTCATTGGATTTTTCATGTTCAAAGTTGCAGAAGCCAGATTACAAGCTCATTTTGGTTCAACTTCAGCAACTGTGCATTGCATTGCCATGTAATGTAATGAAATGCTATCTTTCTAGCTCTCCCTTTTTACTTCCTTTTGGATAAACAGACATATTAGGCAAGCATTTTGGAGCTTTCACCTAAATAACTACAGGTGGTGAGATAAGCTGCACAATATAATTGACCTTTCAGTATATTGTTGCACACACACCATCTATTTAGCAAATGCCCTTGTTATCAACAGCAGCCTTTTAAACTCACCTGAGCTAACAGGTATGTGCGCTGGTTACTCTGCTGCGCTTAAAATTTCTTTTTTGGTTTGCTACAATGCCTTTTCTGAAACGTTGTCTCCCTCTGCTGGAACACTGACTTCTTTCATTTAATGCCTGCAGACTATAAAAGAGAACCCAACCCAAAAAGTTTGGTTGATTAGTCTGTGGCATTCTGTTAAACTGTTGCTTATGGCGGTCTCTGTGAGCTTCTCAGCGACATTCAGCCAGCCAGGTATCCTGCCTGCAGTAGATGGAATGTGGCAATGGAACGCTGGCTGCGCGTGTCATAATAGGCTCTGAGCCTTTATATACCTGTGCACAGCAGCAGCCACCTTCAGTCTACTGCTGGACAGCCAGCAGCAGCAGCAGCAGCAGGAGAGGTATGTAATCAGCAGCCCTCCTGCTAAGGGTAGACAGCTGCTCGTTCCACCCCACCCCCCGCCTTAATTGGTTCTCCTCCCTTCCAACGGTGTTGAGGCGGGTGGGAACAGCAGGGGGTGAAGGTGCTGTGTTTAAAGAGGTGGAGTTATGCTGATCTAAAACGCGTGGATTGCAGCAGCAGCAAGCCGAAAAGTGCAGGCATGTAAGGGATCTAGAGGTTGACAACATGTCTTCTTAACGGGAGTCCAGGAGCTCATCTCCACAAATGGACTTTTCAGGATCCTTGGGTGGCTCCGTAGTTTGAAACCAATTCTGGTTATCGCTTCTCGGCCTTTTGGCTAAGATCAAGTGTAGTATCAGTTCTTATCAGTTTAATATCTGATACGTCCCCTATCTGGGGACCATATATTAAATGGATTTTTAGAACAGGGAGATGGAAAAAGAGCTTGCTCTGTCCACTCCACGCATTGACCTGGTATTGCAGTATCTCCAGGACCGGTGCACCCCTTCTTTAATGCAGTTTCTAAAATCAGAAAGAATTGAATTCAATGTTTTTTGTTCATTTTGCTTGTTTGTCGGATTTTGGGATGGACTCTTTGGCTTTGCTTTTCTTCTCCTCATTGGATTTTTCATGTTCAAAGTTGCAGAAGCCAGATTACAAGCTCATTTTGGTTCAACTTCAGCAACTGTGCATTGCATTGCCATGTAATGTAATGAAATGCTATCTTTCTAGCTCTCCCTTTTTACTTCCTTTTGGATAAACAGACATATTAGGCAAGCATTTTGGAGCTTTCACCTAAATAACTACAGGTGGTGAGATAAGCTGCACAATATAATTGACCTTTCAGTATATTGTTGCACACACACCATCTATTTAGCAAATGCCCTTGTTATCAACAGCAGCCTTTTAAACTCACCTGAGCTAACAGGTATGTGCGCTGGTTACTCTGCTGCGCTTAAAATTTCTTTTTTGGTTTGCTACAATGCCTTTTCTGAAACGTTGTCTCCCTCTGCTGGAACACTGACTTCTTTCATTTAATGCCTGCAGGCTATAAAAGAGAACCCAACCCAAAAAGTTTGGTTGATTAGTCTGTGGCATTCTGTTAAACTGTTGCTTATGGCGGTCTCTGTGAGCTTCTCAGCGACATTCAGCCAGCCAGGTATCCTGCCTGCAGTAGATGGAATGTGGCAATGGAACGCTGGCTGCGTCTGTCATAATAGGCTCTGAGCCTTTATATACCTGTGCACAGCAGCAGCCACCTTCAGTCTGCTGCTGGACAGCCAGCAGCAGCAGCAGCAGCAGGAGAGGTATGTAATCAGCAGCCCTCCTGCTAAGGGTAGACAGCTGCTCGTTCCACCCCACCCCCCGCCTTAATTGGTTCTCCTCCCTTCCAACGGTGTTGAGGCGGGTGGGAACAGCAGGGGGTGAAGGTGCTGTGTTTAAAGAGGTGGAGTTATGCAGATCTAAAACGCGTGGATTGCAGCAGCAGCAAGCCGAAAAGTGCAGGCATGTAAGGGATCTAGAGGTTGACAACATGTCTTCTTAACGGGAGTCCAGGAGCTCATCTCCACAAATGGACTTTTCAGGATCCTTGGGTGGCTCCGTAGTTTGAAACCAATTCTGGTTATCGCTTCTCGGCCTTTTGGCTAAGATCAAGTGTAGTATCTGTTCTTATCAGTTTAATATCTGATACGTCCCCTATCTGGGGACCATATATTAAATGGATTTTTAGAACAGGGAGATGGAAAAAGAGCTTGCTCTGTCCACTCCACGCATTGACCTGGTATTGCAGTATCTCCAGGACCGGTGCACCCCTTCTTTAATGCAGTTTCTAAAATCAGAAAGAATTGAATTCAATGTTTTTTGTTCATTTTGCTTGTTTGTCGGATTTTGGGATGGACTCTTTGGCTTTGCTTTTCTTCTCCTCATTGGATTTTTCATGTTCAAAGTTGCAGAAGCCAGATTACAAGCTCATTTTGGTTCAACTTCAGCAACTGTGCATTGCATTGCCATGTAATGTAATGAAATGCTATCTTTCTAGCTCTCCCTTTTTACTTCCTTTTGGATAAACAGACATATTAGGCAAGTATTTTGGAGCTTTCACCTAAATAACTACAGGTGGTGAGATAAGCTGCACAATATAATTGACCTTTCAGTATATTGTTGCACACACACCATCTATTTAGCAAATGCCCTTGTTATCAACAGCAGCCTTTTAAACTCACCTGAGCTAACAGGTATGTGCGCTGGTTACTCTGCTGCGCTTAAAATTTATTTTTTGGTTTGCTACAATGCCTTTTCTGAAACGTTGTCTCCCTCTGCTGGAACACTGACTTCTTTCATTTAATGCCTGCACACTATAAAAGAGAACCCAACCCAAAAAGTTTGGTTGATTAGTCTGTGGCATTCTGTTAAACTGTTGCTTATGGCGGTCTCTGTGAGCTTCTCAGCGACATTCAGCCAGCCAGGTATCCTGCCTGCAGTAGATGGAATGTGGCAATGGAATGCTGGCTGCGCGTGTCATAATAGGCTCTGAGCCTTTATATACCTGTGCACACCAGCAGCCACCTTCAGTCTGCTGCTGGACAGCCAGCAGCAGCAGCAGCAGCAGGGGAGGTATGTAATCAGCAGCCCTCCTGCTAAGGGTAGACAGCTGCTCGTTCCACCCCACCCCCCGCCTTAATTGGTTCTCCTCCCTTCCAACGGTGTTGAGGCGGGTGGGAACAGCAGGGGGTGAAGGTGCTGTGTTTAAAGAGGTGGAGTTATGCAGATCTAAAACGCGTGGATTGCAGCAGCAGCAAGCCGAAAAGTGCAGGCATGTAAGGGATCTAGAGGTTGACAACATGTCTTCTTAACGGGAGTCCAGGAGCTCATCTCCACAAATGGACTTTTCAGGATCCTTGGGTGGCTCCGTAGTTTGAAACCAATTCTGGTTATCGCTTCTCGGCCTTTTGGCTAAGATCAAGTGTAGTATCTGTTCTTATCAGTTTAATATCTGATACGTCCCCTATCTGGGGACCATATATTAAATGGATTTTTAGAACAGGGAGATGGAAAAAGAGCTTGCTCTGTCCACTCCACGCATTGACCTGGTATTGCAGTATCTCCAGGACCGGTGCACCCCTTCTTTAATGCAGTTTCTAAAATCAGAAAGAATTGAATTCAATGTTTTTTGTTCATTTTGCTTGTTTGTCGGATTTTGGGATGGACTCTTTGGCTTTGCTTTTCTTCTCCTCATTGGATTTTTCATGTTCAAAGTTGCAGAAGCCAGATTACAAGCTCATTTTGGTTCAACTTCAGCAACTGTGCATTGCATTGCCATGTAATGTAATGAAATGCTATCTTTCTAGCTCTCCCTTTTTACTTCCTTTTGGATAAACAGACATATTAGGCAAGCATTTTGGAGCTTTCACCTAAATAACTACAGGTGGTGAGATAAGCTGCACAATATAATTGACCTTTCAGTATATTGTTGCACACACACCATCTATTTAGCAAATGCCCTTGTTATCAACAGCAGCCTTTTAAACTCACCTGAGCTAACAGGTATGTGCACTGGTTACTCTGCTGCGCTTAAAATTTCTTTTTTGGTTTGCTACAATGCCTTTTCTGAAACGTTGTCTCCCTCTGCTGGAACACTGACTTCTTTCATTTAATGCCTGCAGACTATAAAAGAGAACCCAACCCAAAAAGTTTGGTTGATTAGTCTGTGGCATTCTGTTAAACTGTTGCTTATGGCGGTCTCTGTGAGCTTCTCAGCGACATTCAGCCAGCCAGGTATCCTGCCTGCAGTAGATGGAATGTGGCAGTGGAACGCTGGCTGCGCGTGTCATAATAGGCTCTGAGCCTTTATATACCTGTGCACAGCAGCAGCCACCTTCAGTCTGCTGCTGGACAGCCAGCAGCAGCAGCAGCAGCAGCAGGAGAGGTATGTAATCAGCAGCCCTCCTGCTAAGGGTAGACAGCTGCTCGTTCCACCCCACCCCCCGCCTTAATTGGTTCTCCTCCCTTCCAACGGTGTTGAGGCGGGTGGGAACAGCAGGGGGTGAAGGTGCTGTGTTTAAAGAGGTGGAGTTATGCAGATCTAAAACGCGTGGATTGCAGCAGCAGCAAGCCGAAAAGTGCAGGCATGTAAGGGATCTAGAGGTTGACAACATGTCTTCTTAACGGGAGTCCAGGAGCTCATCTCCACAAATGGACTTTTCAGGATCCTTGGGTGGCTCCGTAGTTTGAAACCAATTCTGGTTATCGCTTCTCGGCCTTTTGGCTAAGATCAAGTGTAGTATCTGTTCTTATCAGTTTAATATCTGATACGTCCCCTATCTGGGGACCATATATTAAATGGATTTTTAGAACAGGGAGATGGAAAAAGAGCTTGCTCTGTCCACTCCACGCATTGACCTGGTATTGCAGTATCTCCAGGACCGGTGCACCCCTTCTTTAATGCAGTTTCTAAAATCAGAAAGAATTGAATTCAATGTTTTTTGTTCATTTTGCTTGTTTGTCGGATTTTGGGATGGACTCTTTGGCTTTGCTTTTCTTCTCCTCATTGGATTTTTCATGTTCAAAGTTGCAGAAGCCAGATTACAAGCTCATTTTGGTTCAACTTCAGCAACTGTGCATTGCATTGCCATGTAATGTAATGAAATGCTATCTTTCTAGCTCTCCCTTTTTACTTCCTTTTGGATAAACAGACATATTAGGCAAGCATTTTGGAGCTTTCACCTAAATAACTACAGGTGGTGAGATAAGCTGCACAATATAATTGACCTTTCAGTATATTGTTGCACACACACCATCTATTTAGCAAATGCCCTTGTTATCAACAGCAGCCTTTTAAACTCACCTGAGCTAACAGGTATGTGCGCTGGTTACTCTGCTGCACTTAAAATTTCTTTTTTGGTTTGCTACAATGCCTTTTCTGAAACGTTGTCTCCCTCTGCTGGAACACTGACTTCTTTCATTTAATGCCTGCAGACTATAAAAGAGAACCCAACCCAAAAAGTTTGGTTGATTAGTCTGTGGCATTCTGTTAAACTATTGCTTATGGCGGTCTCTGTGAGCTTCTCAGCGACATTCAGCCAGCCAGGTATCCTGCCTGCAGTAGATGGAATGTGGCAATGGAACACTGGCTGCGCGTGTCATAATAGGCTCTGAGCCTTTATATACCTGTGCACAGCAGCAGCCACCTTCAGTCTGCTGCTGGACAGCCAGCAGCAGCAGCAGCAGCAGCAGGAGAGGTATGTAATCAGCAGCCCTCCTGCTAAGGGTAGACAGCTGCTCGTTCCACCCCACCCCCCGCCTTAATTGGTTCTCCTCCCTTCCAACGGTGTTGAGGCGGGTGGGAACAGCAGGGGGTGAAGGTGCTGTGTTTAAAGAGGTGGAGTTATGCAGATCTAAAACGCGTGGATTGCAGCAGCAGCAAGCCGAAAAGTGCAGGCATGTAAGGGATCTAGAGGTTGACAACATGTCTTCTTAACGGGAGTCCAGGAGCTCATCTCCACAAATGGACTTTTCAGGATCCTTGGGTGGCTCCGTAGTTTGAAACCAATTCTGGTTATCGCTTCTCGGCCTTTTGGCTAAGATCAAGTGTAGTATCTGTTCTTATCAGTTTAATATCTGATACGTCCCCTATCTGGGGACCATATATTAAATGGATTTTTAGAACAGGGAGATGGAAAAAGAGCTTGCTCTGTCCACTCCACGCATTGACCTGGTATTGCAGTATCTCCAGGACCGGTGCACCCCTTCTTTAATGCAGTTTCTAAAATCAGAAAGAATTGAATTCAATGTTTTTTGTTCATTTTGCTTGTTTGTCGGATTTTGGGATGGACTCTTTGGCTTTGCTTTTCTTCTCCTCATTGGATTTTTCATGTTCAAAGTTGCAGAAGCCAGATTACAAGCTCATTTTGGTTCAACTTCAGCAACTGTGCATTGCATTGCCATGTAATGTAATGAAATGCTATCTTTCTAGCTCTCCCTTTTTACTTCCTTTTGGATAAACAGACATATTAGGCAAGCATTTTGGAGCTTTCACCTAAATAACTACAGGTGGTGAGATAAGCTGCACAATATAATTGACCTTTCAGTATATTGTTGCACACACACCATCTATTTAGCAAATGCCCTTGTTATCAACAGCAGCCTTTTAAACTCACCTGAGCTAACAGGTATGTGCGCTGGTTACTCTGCTGCGCTTAAAATTTCTTTTTTGGTTTGCTACAATGCCTTTTCTGAAACGTTGTCTCCCTCTGCTGGAACACTGACTTCTTTCATTTAATGCCTGCAGACTATAAAAGAGAACCCAACCCAAAAAGTTTGGTTGATTAGTCTGTGGCATTCTGTTAAACTGTTGCTTATGGCGGTCTCTGTGAGCTTCTCAGCGACATTCAGCCAGCCAGGTATCCTGCCTGCAGTAGATGGAATGTGGCAATGGAACGCTGGCTGCGCGTGTCATAATAGGCTCTGAGCCTTTATATACCTGTGCACAGCAGCAGCCACCTTCAGTCTGCTGCTGGACAGCCAGCAGCAGCAGCAGCAGCAGCAGGAGAGGTATGTAATCAGCAGCCCTCCTGCTAAGGGTAGACAGCTGCTCGTTCCACCCCACCCCCCGCCTTAATTGGTTCTCCTCCCTTCCAACGGTGTTGAGGCGGGTGGGAACAGCAGGGGGTGAAGGTGCTGTGTTTAAAGAGGTGGAGTTATGCAGATCTAAAACGCGTGGATTGCAGCAGCAGCAAGCCGAAAAGTGCAGGCATGTAAGGGATCTAGAGGTTGACAACATGTCTTCTTAACGGGAGTCCAGGAGCTCATCTCCACAAATGGACTTTTCAGGATCCTTGGGTGGCTCCGTAGTTTGAAACCAATTCTGGTTATCGCTTCTCGGCCTTTTGGCTAAGATCAAGTGTAGTATCTGTTCTTATCAGTTTAATATCTGATACGTCCCCTATCTGGGGACCATATATTAAATGGATTTTTAGAACAGGGAGATGGAAAAAGAGCTTGCTCTGTCCACTCCACGCATTGACCTGGTATTGCAGTATCTCCAGGACCGGTGCACCCCTTCTTTAATGCAGTTTCTAAAATCAGAAAGAATTGAATTCAATGTTTTTTGTTCATTTTGCTTGTTTGTCGGATTTTGGGATGGACTCTTTGGCTTTGCTTTTCTTCTCCTCATTGGATTTTTCATGTTCAAAGTTGCAGAAGCCAGATTACAAGCTCATTTTGGTTCAACTTCAGCAACTGTGCATTGCATTGCCATGTAATGTAATGAAATGCTATCTTTCTAGCTCTCCCTTTTTACTTCCTTTTGGATAAACAGACATATTAGGCAAGCATTTTGGAGCTTTCACCTAAATAACTACAGGTGGTGAGATAAGCTGCACAATATAATTGACCTTTCAGTATATTGTTGCACACACACCATCTATTTAGCAAATGCCCTTGTTATCAACAGCAGCCTTTTAAACTCACCTGAGCTAACAGGTATGTGCGCTGGTTACTCTGCTGCACTTAAAATTTCTTTTTTGGTTTGCTACAATGCCTTTTCTGAAACGTTGTCTCCCTCTGCTGGAACACTGACTTCTTTCATTTAATGCCTGCAGACTATAAAAGAGAACCCAACCCAAAAAGTTTGGTTGATTAGTCTGTGGCATTCTGTTAAACTGTTGCTTATGGCGGTCTCTGTGAGCTTCTCAGCGACATTCAGCCAGCCAGGTATCCTGCCTGCAGTAGATGGAATGTGGCAATGGAACACTGGCTGCGCGTGTCATAATAGGCTCTGAGCCTTTATATACCTGTGCACAGCAGCAGCCACCTTCAGTCTGCTGCTGGACAGCCAGCAGCAGCAGCAGCAGCAGCAGGAGAGGTATGTAATCAGCAGCCCTCCTGCTAAGGGTAGACAGCTGCTCGTTCCACCCCACCCCCCGCCTTAATTGGTTCTCCTCCCTTCCAACGGTGTTGAGGCGGGTGGGAACAGCAGGGGGTGAAGGTGCTGTGTTTAAAGAGGTGGAGTTATGCAGATCTAAAACGCGTGGATTGCAGCAGCAGCAAGCCGAAAAGTGCAGGCATGTAAGGGATCTAGAGGTTGACAACATGTCTTCTTAACGGGAGTCCAGGAGCTCATCTCCACAAATGGACTTTTCAGGATCCTTGGGTGGCTCCGTAGTTTGAAACCAATTCTGGTTATCGCTTCTCGGCCTTTTGGCTAAGATCAAGTGTAGTATCTGTTCTTATCAGTTTAATATCTGATACGTCCCCTATCTGGGGACCATATATTAAATGGATTTTTAGAACAGGGAGATGGAAAAAGAGCTTGCTCTGTCCACTCCACGCATTGACCTGGTATTGCAGTATCTCCAGGACCGGTGCACCCCTTCTTTAATGCAGTTTCTAAAATCAGAAAGAATTGAATTCAATGTTTTTTGTTCATTTTGCTTGTTTGTCGGATTTTGGGATGGACTCTTTGGCTTTGCTTTTCTTCTCCTCATTGGATTTTTCATGTTCAAAGTTGCAGAAGCCAGATTACAAGCTCATTTTGGTTCAACTTCAGCAACTGTGCATTGCATTGCCATGTAATGTAATGAAATGCTATCTTTCTAGCTCTCCCTTTTTACTTCCTTTTGGATAAACAGACATATTAGGCAAGCATTTTGGAGCTTTCACCTAAATAACTACAGGTGGTGAGATAAGCTGCACAATATAATTGACCTTTCAGTATATTGTTGCACACACACCATCTATTTAGCAAATGCCCTTGTTATCAACAGCAGCCTTTTAAACTCACCTGAGCTAACAGGTATGTGCGCTGGTTACTCTGCT
Organism: Phyllobates terribilis; assembly: GCF_046119375.1. Classification (NCBI taxonomy): domain Eukaryota; kingdom Metazoa; phylum Chordata; class Amphibia; order Anura; family Dendrobatidae; genus Phyllobates; species Phyllobates terribilis. The sequence goes on from NW_027365398.1 coordinate 71,963, forward strand.
GCGCTTAAAATTTCTTTTTTGGTTTGCTACAATGCCTTTTCTGAAACGTTGTCTCCCTCTGCTGGAACACTGACTTCTTTCATTTAATGCCTGCAGACTATAAAAGAGAACCCAACCCAAAAAGTTTGGTTGATTAGTCTGTGGCATTCTGTTAAACTGTTGCTTATGGCGGTCTCTGTGAGCTTCTCAGCGACATTCAGCCAGCCAGGTATCCTGCCTGCAGTAGATGGAATGTGGCAATGGAACGCTGGCTGCGCGTGTCATAATAGGCTCTGAGCCTTTATATACCTGTGCACAGCAGCAGCCACCTTCAGTCTGCTGCTGGACAGCCAGCAGCAGCAGCAGCAGCAGGAGAGGTATGTAATCAGCAGCCCTCCTGCTAAGGGTAGACAGCTGCTCGTTCCACCCCACCCCCCGCCTTAATTGGTTCTCCTCCCTTCCAACGGTGTTGAGGCGGGTGGGAACAGCAGGGGGTGAAGGTGCTGTGTTTAAAGAGGTGGAGTTATGCAGATCTAAAACGCGTGGATTGCAGCAGCAGCAAGCCGAAAAGTGCAGGCATGTAAGGGATCTAGAGGTTGACAACATGTCTTCTTAACGGGAGTCCAGGAGCTCATCTCCACAAATGGACTTTTCAGGATCCTTGGGTGGCTCCGTAGTTTGAAACCAATTCTGGTTATCGCTTCTCGGCCTTTTGGCTACGATCAAGTGCTTTATTGCAGGAGATTGTGGTTGAAGGGCACTCGGGTACCCCTCTCCTTGGCCTGGCAGGATCGTCCACTTTGGTGGACTTAACCTGCTTGCTGCTATTAGGGAGAGGGCTTAGTCCCAGGTAACGAGTTGCGATCCCCCAGCTTCCAGGTGTTTTTCGCTGCAAGAACACTGGGAGCGCAGATTGCAAGCGGCTGCAATTTGCAACCTTGTTGCGTTTTTCCATGGAGGTTGACCCTAACCTCGTGCCTCTTTATGCGAGGCTAAAAAACTCTATCCGAGTTCACTTCACGGCGGGTGGCTCGGATATGAGGAAATTAGGGTATGTAGTCCAGGACGTGCTCAGGAACCTTCTTGGCGTACAAAGGAATGAAATTCTCTCCATCCAGGATTATCCCAGAAGAGGTGACTATGACATCACATTCACCGGAGAAGGTATTTTTAGAGATGTACTAGAAAAGTTAAAAAAAGTTGAAAATAGTCCTGTTTTGAAAGGGATACAAATTGTTGAGCACGTCCTGGATGAGGTAAGACTGGTTATTGTAAAAATATTTTAGCCCTTTGTTTCTGCTCCAGAAGTAATGTCATTTCTAGCAATTTATTTTAAAAGTGTTAAATGTATTGGGAAGATATTAAACGAATATAACATATGGACATCTAAGTGGAAATTCCTTGTGAAGTGTACAAGAGATCCAAATACACCAGGTGGTATACGGCTCCCCCCTGCCCGTTTCAAAATTGGGCAAACAAATGGGGATTTCTTCTTTTCTGGGATGCCAGTATATTGCAGAAATTGTGGGCGCTATGGTCATTCAAAAGAAAACTGTCATGTATCATGTAGAAATTGTGCTAGTGAAGAACATGAGACAAAAGAATGCCCTAAGGAAAAGAAATGCAGTTTTTGCCAGACTCCAGGTCACTTTTATTTTTCTTGCCCTCACAGATTTCGGGAAGATGAGCAAAAGGGGAAGTCCAAGACGTCCGACCAAGGACCAAAAGATCAGACCACCCCTCAGGAGGAGGAACAACAACCTGGAGCCTCTGGAGACAATAAGGGCGTACCAAATAGTGAAGTGTCTCCAGAGTCTATGACAGGTAAAATACCAAATCCCAAAACCTGGCTGCAGGACCTGCGGGAGTCCAAAAGGAGGGCTGAGAAGGAGCAGAAGGGCACTACTGGTAAGGTCAAAAGGGACCGGCAAAAGGCCGACACAGAAGCCCATGCCCAGTCTGGGTCTCCTAGTGCTGAGGGCGCTGAGTGGATAAAGGTGGGTCCTAAGAAAAAGAAAAAGGGTGGTTCGGAGGAGGCAGCAGGAGGTGAACAGATGGACACTTCTCCAGAAGGGGACGTGGACGCTGGACCCTCAGGGGTTTCGGTCTCCGCTGCTACAGGTGGGGACCGGGATCTTGCTGCCTCTGAAGAGTCAGAGGCTCTGCCTTGTGCGCAACCTCCTCCTATAGGACGACCTTCTACAGGTCAAACAGGGGCGGCGGAACCCCTCGGGGACCCACCTGATGAGGAACTGCATGGCCAGCCAATGGAGACCCAGCGGGTTCTGCCAGCCAGCCCTCCGAGCTATGCCAGTGTAGCGTCGGGTTTATATAAATGTGGTAATCTTTCCTCCTCCACGGAGACTCTCGTGACGATACTATCAGATGAGGAGGGAGGCGCAAGCCCAGTGGTCTGATCAGGTTCATCGGACAGGTAAATCCGTTGCTCTTAGTTACCTAATTAAAATTTCTACATTTTCTAATGATGGCTGAACTCAAAGGTATTTCCCTCAACGTGAGAGGCATAAAATCTAACACGAGAAGAACTGCTCTTTTTAATTTTTTTACGTGTTTTACTGCATCTGTATTTTTTCTGCAAGAATGTAATATCCCACATGAAATGTCATATCAAAAATATAAAGATGAGTGGAAGTGTGGGCCATCTGTCTGGTCCGGATCCAATGCTGCAGGATCAGCGGGTGTAGCCATACTTTTTAAAGGGAACGTTTTAATTGATTTTATTCAGGAAATTTTACCAGGTCGTATTTTATTAGTGAAAGCTTTTATTGATGGTATTAGATGGCAGTTTTTAAATTTTTATGGATCCCCAGAGAAAAATGAAACAGCCGAAATGCTTGATCTTTTACCATTATTTATTAATAACTCTGAACCTTTTATCTTAGCAGGGGATTTTAATTGTGTTTTAAAAGGTGAAAACCGGCGCTCCAGCTCTGTAAGCAGGAACTACGATAAAACCTCAGGTATGCTACATGATATAGTCAAAGATGCTAAATTGAAAGACATATATAAAGAGTGTCATAGTGACAGCACAGAGGACGCCGGTTTCACTTGGAGCAATGCTAATTGTAGCTCTAGGATTGATTTTATTTTTGGTTCAGATAAAACAATACCTGCCAAATGTGAAGTTTTAACTAATATATTTTCAGACCATAAACTTTTATCCTTTACCATAAAAGTAAATGACAACAAAAAATGTGGTAAGAAAAGCTGGAAAATGAACGTATCCCTTTTAACCGACCCGCAGATTTTATCAGATTTTATTGAGTTTTATAGGAAATGTAGAAAAGGGAAAAAAACAAATGAGACTATGAGTGTATGGTGGGATAGAATGAAAGTAAAAATAAAAGACTTTTTTATTAAAAAGAGTATATGTAGAGCCAAAGAAAAATATGAAGAATATAGAATTTTAAATACCCGCCTACAAACATTATTTAAGCTCAGAGACAATGGGATAGATGTACAAGTTGATATTTCAAACTTAAAAGAAGAGATTTCAAAATGGCTAGAACAAAAAGGAAAAGAGATCATTTTTCGTTCTAGAGTACAACATATAGAAGAAAATGAAAAGTGTTCCAGATATTTTTTTAGGAAAAATAAAAAAGAAAAAGTGATAATTGACCATATAGATGGTGAGAATAATATAAAAAATATGCTGGGTAAAGTTGAGGTTTTTTTTTCTAATCTTTTTAATGGAAAAAATATAGATAATAAACTAATGGATGATTCGCTGCAAGGACTAACAGCTGTTTTAGATCCCGCATCCCAAGAGTTTTTATCCCAAGTTTTAACGGAACAAGAAGTGTTAAAAACTATTAAAAGTTTTAAAACTGGAAAGGTCCCTGGTCCTGATGGCATCCCAATAGAATTTTATGTATGTTTTTATGATATTTTAAAAGATGATTTGTTTTATTTGTTTACTGAGGTTTTTAATAATAAGGTTTTATTAAATTCCTGGAAGAAAGGTGAAGTCTCCCTCCTATACAAAAAAGGCGATAAATCAAAATTAGAAAACTGGAGACCAATAACACTTTTAAATTGTGACTATAAAATAATGGCTAAAATTTGTGCAAATCGTCTAAAAGAAGTCATCAGCAAAGTTATTCATTCTAATCAAGTGTGTGGGGTGCCGGGGCGCAGTATATGGGACAATCTGAATTTAGTGAAAGACTGTATTGAGGATGTGAAAGACAGAAAGGGGAAAATGGCGATTTTATCTATTGATTTTGAAAAAGCATTTGACCGTGTCTCACACTTTTATCTTTTTAAAGTTTTAGAGAAAATGGGCATACCAGAAGGGTTTTTACTATCGCTTAAAGCATTTTACAAGGATTGTACAAGTAAGATTTTAGTGAATGGTTTTAAGACACAAGAGGTATTTTTACGGTCAGGGGTGAAACAGGGATGCCCTCTGTCCCCCCTACTGTTTATCTGTGCACTGGAACCAATGTTATGTGCAATACGCCAAAATAAACAGATATGCGGTGTCCCTCTGCCTGGAAGCGGTGGTTTGGAGGCCAAGGTTGTAGGCTACATGGATGACGTGGCGGTCTTGTGTACAGATGCACCATCACTTACGGCCACTCTCCATCAAGTGCAATCCTTTTGCCTAGCTTCTGGTTTTAAAATCAATTTTAATAAGTGTAACATTTTAAGTGTTGGGGGGATGATTTTACGTGATGTACCAATTAATGTCTCCGAATCCATTTCCATTTTAGGTATATCATTCACTGAAAATAATGATGGTTATAATAGTTGGGAAACAGTTACACAGAAAGTAAATACGAAAATATGTATGTGGAACATGAGGAGACTTACAATGGAGGGTAAAGTATTGGTTTTAAAGATGGTGATTTTACCTCTTTTATTGTATCTTAGCATGGTTTTCCCCCCGCCTGTTAATGTTTTAAAAAAGATAACCAAAACCTGTTTTACCTTCTTTTGGAACTCAAAAATGGAAAAGCTGAAAAGAGAAATCGTGATGAAATCAAAAGTAAAAGGTGGTAAAGATTTTCCAGATTTTAATAGGTTTCTTTTAATCCATCTGTTCGTTTACTGTTTTAATGCCCTTTTTAAGAATCACTATTGGTCCTTTTTTATGCGTTTTAATACAGGATTTTTTATGAGAAAGTTTGGATGGTATGAAGTTAATATATCTGTGCCCCATGCTTTTAATTTGTCGACGAATTATGAGATTTTAAGGAAAATAGTGTCCGATTTTAATTTAGGGACTAAGAAAATAGAGGAATTAAGAAATAGTAAGAAACTAATTAAAGAAATACGTAAAAGTGAGGAAATATGTAATGTTGACAGATATGATGATGACAAATCTATGTCTATCTGGAAAATGATTAACGTTTTTTATCTTTTTAATGAACAGAGAGATCTGGCTTGGAGTTGCATGCACCGCTGTCTTCCTTGCCGGGCATTCCAATACAGAAGAGGATTTGTGAGGTCTGCCATCTGCCCAAGAGCCGGATGCCAAGAAGAGGAAACGGTGGAACATCTATTATGGACATGTAATTTTGCAAAGGATTTCTGGAGAAGACTGCTCCCCCTACTGGAAAGGGTGGCAGACCTCAAGGACTTTACATATAAAACTGTGCTATACGGACTTATGGAATGCCCCACAATGGACCAGTACACAATGGCTTGGAAGACAGTGAACTGCGCCAACTCATCTCTCTGGAAAGCGCGCAACATTGCTATTTTTAAACAAGATGTTTTATCAGTGAATGATGTTTTAAGTTTATGTTTATGTGAAATGTATACTTATTATTTAATTGACAAAAAGAAGAATGTACATATTTCCAAAAAATGGCTTGTTGACCAATGGAACCTAATTATTTAAAATCTTTGTATTTTTTTGTTTTGTAAATTTCATTTGTCTTTTAACGTTTGGTATTTGTTAAATTATGCTTGTAATTTGTTAAAGTTTTAATAAACGGTTTTATCCCTCTGCAGGGGATAGCCAAATTAAAAAAAAATCTGTTCTTATCAGTTTAATATCTGATACGTCCCCTATCTGGGGACCATATATTAAATGGATTTTTAGAACAGGGAGATGGAAAAAGAGCTTGCTCTGTCCACTCCACGCATTGACCTGGTATTGCAGTATCTCCAGGACCGGTGCACCCCTTCTTTAATGCAGTTTCTAAAATCAGAAAGAATTGAATTCAATGTTTTTTGTTCATTTTGCTTGTTTGTCGGATTTTGGGATGGACTCTTTGGCTTTGCTTTTCTTCTCCTCATTGGATTTTTCATGTTCAAAGTTGCAGAAGCCAGATTACAAGCTCATTTTGGTTCAACTTCAGCAACTGTGCATTGCATTGCCATGTAATGTAATGAAATGCTATCTTTCTAGCTCTCCCTTTTTACTTCCTTTTGGATAAACAGACATATTAGGCAAGCATTTTGGAGCTTTCACCTAAATAACTACAGGTGGTGAGATAAGCTGCACAATATAATTGACCTTTCAGTATCTTGTTGCACACACACCATCTATTTAGCAAATGCCCTTGTTATCAACAGCAGCCTTTTAAACTCACCTGAGCTAACAGGTATGTGCGCTGGTTACTCTGCTGCGCTTAAAATTTCTTTTTTGGTTTGCTACAATGCCTTTTCTGAAACGTTGTCTCCCTCTGCTGGAACACTGACTTCTTTCATTTAATGCCTGCAGACTATAAAAGAGAACCCAACCCAAAAAGTTTGGTTGATTAGTCTGTGGCATTCTGTTAAACTGTTGCTTATGGCGGTCTCTGTGAGCTTCTCAGCGACATTCAGCCAGCCAGGTATCCTGCCTGCAGTAGATGGAATGTGGCAATGGAACGCTGGCTGCGCGTGTCATAATAGGCTCTGAGCCTTTATATACCTGTGCACAGCAGCAGCCACCTTCAGTCTGCTGCTGGACAGCCAGCAGCAGCAGCAGCAGCAGCAGGAGAGGTATGTAATCAGCAGCCCTCCTGCTAAGGGTAGACAGCTGCTCGTTCCACCCCACCCCCCGCCTTAATTGGTTCTCCTCCCTTCCAACGGTGTTGAGGCGGGTGGGAACAGCAGGGGGTGAAGGTGCTGTGTTTAAAGAGGTGGAGTTATGCAGATCTAAAACGCGTGGATTGCAGCAGCAGCAAGCCGAAAAGTGCAGGCATGTAAGGGATCTAGAGGTTGACAACATGTCTTCTTAACGGGAGTCCAGGAGCTCACCTCCACAAATGGACTTTTCAGGATCCTTGGGTGGCTCCGCAGTTTGAAACCAATTCTGGTTATCGCTTCTCGGCCTTTTGGCTAAGATCAAGTGTAGTATCTGTTCTTATCAGTTTAATATCTGATACGTCCCCTATCTGGGGACCATATATTAAATGGATTTTTAGAACAGGGAGATGGAAAAAGAGCTTGCTCTGTCCACTCCACGCATTGACCTGGTATTGCAGTATCTCCAGGACCGGTGCACCCCTTCTTTAATGCAGTTTCTAAAATCAGAAAGAATTGAATTCAATGTTTTTTGTTCATTTTGCTTGTTTGTCGGATTTTGGGATGGACTCTTTGGCTTTGCTTTTCTTCTCCTCATTGGATTTTTCATGTTCAAAGTTGCAGAAGCCAGATTACAAGCTCATTTTGGTTCAACTTCAGCAACTGTGCATTGCATTGCCATGTAATGTAATGAAATGCTATCTTTCTAGCTCTCCCTTTTTACTTCCTTTTGGATAAACAGACATATTAGGCAAGCATTTTGGAGCTTTCACCTAAATAACTACAGGTGGTGAGATAAGCTGCACAATATAATTGACCTTTCAGTATATTGTTGCACACACACCATCTATTTAGCAAATGCCCTTGTTATCAACAGCAGCCTTTTAAACTCACCTGAGCTAACAGGTATGTGCGCTGGTTACTCTGCTGCGCTTAAAATTTCTTTTTTGGTTTGCTATAATGCCTTTTCTGAAACGTTGTCTCCCTCTGCTGGAACACTGACTTCTTTCATTTAATGCCTGCAGACTATAAAAGAGAACCCAACCCAAAAAGTTTGGTTGATTAGTCTGTGGCATTCTGTTAAACTGTTGCTTATGGCGGTCTCTGTGAGCTTCTCAGCGACATTCAGCCAGCCAGGTATCCTGCCTGCAGTAGATGGAATGTGGCAATGGAACGCTGGCTGCGCGTGTCATAATAGGCTCTGAGCCTTTATATACCTGTGCACAGCAGCAGCCACCTTCAGTCTGCTGCTGGACAGCCAGCAGCAGCAGCAGCAGCAGCAGGAGAGGTATGTAATCAGCAGCCCTCCTGCTAAGGGTAGACAGCTGCTCGTTCCACCCCACCCCCCGCCTTAATTGGTTCTCCTCCCTTCCAACGGTGTTGAGGCGGGTGGGAACAGCAGGGGGTGAAGGTGCTGTGTTTAAAGAGGTGGAGTTATGCAGATCTAAAACGCGTGGATTGCAGCAGCAGCAAGCCGAAAAGTGCAGGCATGTAAGGGATCTAGAGGTTGACAACATGTCTTCTTAACGGGAGTCCAGGAGCTCATCTCCACAAATGGACTTTTCAGGATCCTTGGGTGGCTCCGTAGTTTGAAACCAATTCTGGTTATCGCTTCTCGGCCTTTTGGCTAAGATCAAGTGTAGTATCTTTCGAAAAGGCGGTTTTGGATGTTGGCCGCCCTAGTAGATTGATACATTATGCACACTGGGGTTTAGGCGCTTGTTAGTACGCCAGGTGGCTAATATAGTCATCTGGTGGAAAGCATGGCCCCCCAGGATCGACGCCATTGGGCCGGGGAAGATCGAAAGCCCGAAGTGTGAAGTGCCCCAGGAGTGGTGACCCTGGGGTGCCTTAACTCACTGGGATTGGGAACCCCACTTGAGTTTATGGCACATTTGCACAAGCACTTTAAGTTTTCTTTCTTCGCACACACCCTTATTCCGGGCCTTCTGGCCTTAGGATGGGGAATTTTTCAATTCCCGGTCGAAGGTCCGGGCAGTATTATACTGTGAAACCTTCACTATTTATTTAATTTCTTTGTCACTGTGTGTCCACTTATTCACGTGTGTCACGTCCTACTAGGATTTTGTCGGGATGCGGTTCCCTTACGGGTTCCTCTCTTGGCAGGTCTAGGGGGGGAGTGTGTGGCCATCAGGTTCCGCTCCCCCCTGAACCCCCCTGGCTCTCCTCTTTCGGGAGGAGAGCGTTGTTGGCTCCCCTCTTCCGGGAGGGGAGCACAGTCTTTGGCTCCCAGTGCCTTGCTCGGGTGAGAACTCGGGCAGGTGCTGGGGGTAAGATTGGGTCGCCTCTGGCTCCGGCTGGAGGTGGCTATTTGTCCCTGTTCCTCGCTGTGGCCTTCTGGCTCGGAGGGACGGGGAATGGTTTGGGGGACCCTTCTCCTTTTGGAGAGGGTTTCAAGAAGACCAGCATCCTAGTGCACTTTTTTTGTGGCACTTGTCACTTTTTTAAGCGCACTCGGGTTTTGTACACGAATTCGGGCTTTCGATAAAAAAAAAAAAAAAATCTGTTCTTATCAGTTTAATATCTGATACGTCCCCTATCTGGGGACCATATATTAAATGGATTTTTAGAACAGGGAGATGGAAAAAGAGCTTGCTCTGTCCACTCCACGCATTGACCTGGTATTGCAGTATCTCCAGGACCGGTGCACCCCTTCTTTAATGCAGTTTCTAAAATCAGAAAGAATTGAATTCAATGTTTTTTGTTCATTTTGCTTGTTTGTCGGATTTTGGGATGGACTCTTTGGCTTTGCTTTTCTTCTCCTCATTGGATTTTTCATGTTCAAAGTTGCAGAAGCCAGATTACAAGCTCATTTTGGTTCAACTTCAGCAACTGTGCATTGCATTGCCATGTAATGTAATGAAATGCTATCTTTCTAGCTCTCCCTTTTTACTTCCTTTTGGATAAACAGACATATTAGGCAAGCATTTTGGAGCTTTCACCTAAATAACTACAGGTGGTGAGATAAGCTGCACAATATAATTGACCTTTCAGTATATTGTTGCACACACACCATCTATTTAGCAAATGCCCTTGTTATCAACAGCAGCCTTTTAAACTCACCTGAGCTAACAGGTATGTGCGCTGGTTACTCTGCTGCGCTTAAAATTTCTTTTTTGGTTTGCTACAATGCCTTTTCTGAAACGTTGTCTCCCTCTGCTGGAACACTGACTTCTTTCATTTAATGCCTGCAGACTATAAAAGAGAACCCAACCCAAAAAGTTTGGTTGATTAGTCTGTGGCATTCTGTTAAACTGTTGCTTATGGCGGTCTCTGTGAGCTTCTCAGCGACATTCAGCCAGCCAGGTATCCTGCCTGCAGTAGATGGAATGTGGCAATGGAACGCTGGCTGCGCATGTCATAATAGGCTCTGAGCCTTTATATACCTGTGCACAGCAGCAGCCACCTTCAGTCTGCTGCTGGACAGCCAGCAGCAGCAGCAGCAGCAGCAGCAGGAGAGGTATGTAATCAGCAGCCCTCCTGCTAAGGGTAGACAGCTGCTCGTTCCACCCCACCCCCCGCCTTAATTGGTTCTCCTCCCTTCCAACGGTGTTGAGGCGGGTGGGAACAGCAGGGGGTGAAGGTGCTGTGTTTAAAGAGGTGGAGTTATGCAGATCTAAAACGCGTGGATTGCAGCAGCAGCAAGCCGAAAAGTGCAGGCATGTAAGGGATCTAGAGGTTGACAACATGTCTTCTTAACGGGAGTCCAGGAGCTCATCTCCACAAATGGACTTTTCAGGATCCTTGGGTGGCTCCGTAGTTTGAAACCAATTCTGGTTATCGCTTCTCGGCCTTTTGGCTAAGATCAAGTGTAGTATCTGTTCTTATCAGTTTAATATCTGATACGTCCCCTATCTGGGGACCATATATTAAATGGATTTTTAGAACAGGGAGATGGAAAAAGAGCTTGCTCTGTCCACTCCACGCATTGACCTGGTATTGCAGTATCTCCAGGACCGGTACACCCCTTCTTTAATGCAGTTTCTAAAATCAGAAAGAATTGAATTCAATGTTTTTTGTTCATTTTGCTTGTTTGTCGGATTTTGGGATGGACTCTTTGGCTTTGCTTTTCTTCTCCTCATTGGATTTTTCATGTTCAAAGTTGCAGAAGCCAGATTACAAGCTCATTTTGGTTCAACTTCAGCAACTGTGCATTGCATTGCCATGTAATGTAATGAAATGCTATCATTCTAGCTCTCCCTTTTTACTTCCTTTTGGATAAACAGACATATTAGGCAAGCATTTTGGAGCTTTCACCTAAATAACTACAGGTGGTGAGATAAGCTGCACAATATAATTGACCTTTCAGTATATTGTTGCACACACACCATCTATTTAGCAAATGCCCTTGTTATCAACAGCAGCCTTTTAAACTCACCTGAGCTAACAGGTATGTGCGCTGGTTACTCTGCTGCGCTTAAAATGTCTTTTTTGGTTTGCTACAATGCCTTTTCTGAAACGTTGTCTCCCTCTGCTGGAACACTGACTTCTTTCATTTAATGCCTGCAGACTATAAAAGAGAACCCAACCCAAAAAGTTTGGTTGATTAGTCTGTGGCATTCTGTTAAACTGTTGCTTATGGCGGTCTCTGTGAGCTTCTCAGCGACATTCAGCCAGCCAGGTATCCTGCCTGCAGTAGATGGAATGTGGCAATGGAACGCTGGCTGCGCGTGTCATAATAGGCTCTGAGCCTTTATATACCTGTGCACAGCAGCAGCCACCTTCAGTCTGCTGCTGGACAGCCAGCAGCAGCAGCAGCAGGAGAGGTATGTAATCAGCAGCCCTCCTGCTAAGGGTAGACAGCTGCTCGTTCCACCCCACCCCCCGCCTTAATTGGTTCTCCTCCCTTCCAACGGTGTTGAGGCGGGTGGGAACAGCAGGGGGTGAAGGTGCTGTGTTTAAAGAGGTGGAGTTATGCAGATCTAAAACGCGTGGATTGCAGCAGCAGCAAGCCGAAAAGTGCAGGCATGTAAGGGATCTAGAGGTTGACAACATGTCTTCTTAACGGGAGTCCAGGAGCTCATCTCCACAAATGGACTTTTCAGGATCCTTGGGTGGCTCCGTAGTTTGAAACCAATTCTGGTTATCGCTTCTCGGCCTTTTGGCTAAGATCAAGTGTAGTATCTGTTCTTATCAGTTTAATATCTGATACGTCCCCTATCTGGGGACCATATATTAAATGGATTTTTAGAACAGGGAGATGGAAAAAGAGCTTGCTCTGTCCACTCCACGCATTGACCTGGTATTGCAGTATCTCCAGGACCGGTGCACCCCTTCTTTAATGCAGTTTCTAAAATCAGAAAGAATTGAATTCAATGTTTTTTGTTCATTTTGCTTGTTTGTCGGATTTTGGGATGGACTCTTTGGCTTTGCTTTTCTTCTCCTCATTGGATTTTTCATGTTCAAAGTTGCAGAAGCCAGATTACAAGCTCATTTTGGTTCAACTTCAGCAACTGTGCATTGCATTGCCATGTAATGTAATGAAATGCTATCTTTCTAGCTCTCCCTTTTTACTTCCTTTTGGATAAACAGACATATTAGGCAAGCATTTTGGAGCTTTCACCTAAATAACTACAGGTGGTGAGATAAGCTGCACAATATAATTGACCTTTCAGTATATTGTTGCACACACACCATCTATTTAGCAAATGCCCTTGTTATCAACAGCAGCCTTTTAAACTCACCTGAGCTAACAGGTATGTGCGCTGGTTACTCTGCTGCGCTTAAAATTTCTTTTTTGGTTTGCTACAATGCCTTTTCTGAAACGTTGTCTCACTCTGCTGGAACACTGACTTCTTTCATTTAATGCCTGCAGACTATAAAAGAGAACCCAACCCAAAAAGTTTGGTTGATTAGTCTGTGGCATTCTGTTAAACTGTTGCTTATGGCGGTCTCTGTGAGCTTCTCAGCGACATTCAGCCAGCCAGGTATCCTGCCTGCAGTAGATGGAATGTGGCAATGGAACGCTGGCTGCGCGTGTCATAATAGGCTCTGAGCCTTTATATACCTGTGCACAGCAGCAGCCACCTTCAGTCTGCTGCTGGACAGCCAGCAGCAGCAGCAGCAGCAGGAGAGGTATGTAATCAGCAGCCCTCCTGCTAAGGGTAGACAGCTGCTCGTTCCACCCCACCCCCCGCCTTAATTGGTTCTCCTCCCTTCCAACGGTGTTGAGGCGGGTGGGAACAGCAGGGGGTGAAGGTGCTGTGTTTAAAGAGGTGGAGTTATGCAGATCTAAAACGCGTGGATTGCAGCAGCAGCAAGCCGAAAAGTGCAGGCATGTAAGGGATCTAGAGGTTGACAACATGTCTTCTTAACGGGAGTCCAGGAGCTCATCTCCACAAATGGACTTTTCAGGATCCTTGGGTGGCTCCGTAGTTTGAAACCAATTCTGGTTATCGCTTCTCGGCCTTTTGGCTAAGATCAAGTGTAGTATCTGTTCTTATCAGTTTAATATCTGATACGTCCCCTATCTGGGGACCATATATTAAATGGATTTTTAGAACAGGGAGATGGAAAAAGAGCTTGCTCTGTCCACTCCACGCATTGACCTGGTATTGCAGTATCTCCAGGACCGGTGCACCCCTTCTTTAATGCAGTTTCTAAAATCAGAAAGAATTGAATTCAATGTTTTTTGTTCATTTTGCTTGTTTGTCGGATTTTGGGATGGACTCTTTGGCTTTGCTTTTCTTCTCCTCATTGGATTTTTCATGTTCAAAGTTGCAGAAGCCAGATTACAAGCTCATTTTGGTTCAACTTCAGCAACTGTGCATTGCATTGCCATGTAATGTAATGAAATGCTATCTTTCTAGCTCTCCCTTTTTACTTCCTTTTGGATAAACAGACATATTAGGCAAGCATTTTGGAGCTTTCACCTAAATAACTACAGGTGGTGAGATAAGCTGCACAATATAATTGACCTTTCAGTATATTGTTGCACACACACCATCTATTTAGCAAATGCCCTTGTTATCAACAGCAGCCTTTTAAACTCACCTGAGCTAACAGGTATGTGCGCTGGTTACTCTGCTGCGCTTAAAATTTCTTTTTTGGTTTGCTACAATGCCTTTTCTGAAACGTTGTCTCCCTCTGCTGGAACACTGACTTCTTTCATTTAATGCCTGCAGACTATAAAAGAGAACCCAACCCAAAAAGTTTGGTTGATTAGTCTGTGGCATTCTGTTAAACTGTTGCTTATGGCGGTCTCTGTGAGCTTCTCAGCGACATTCAGCCAGCCAGGTATCCTGCCTGCAGTAGATGGAATGTGGCAATGGAACGCTGGCTGCGCGTGTCATAATAGGCTCTGAGCCTTTATATACCTGTGCACAGCAGCAGCCACCTTCAGTCTGCTGCTGGACAGCCAGCAGCAGCAGCAGCAGCAGCAGGAGAGGTATGTAATCAGCAGCCCTCCTGCTAAGGGTAGACAGCTGCTCGTTCCACCCCACCCCCCGCCTTAATTGGTTCTCCTCCCTTCCAACGGTGTTGAGGCGGGTGGGAACAGCAGGGGGTGAAGGTGCTGTGTTTAAAGAGGTGGAGTTATGCAGATCTAAAACGCGTGGATTGCAGCAGCAGCAAGCCGAAAAGTGCAGGCATGTAAGGGATCTAGAGGTTGACAACATGTCTTCTTAACGGGAGTCCAGGAGCTCATCTCCACAAATGGACTTTTCAGGATCCTTGGGTGGCTCCGTAGTTTGAAACCAATTCTGGTTATCGCTTCTCGGCCTTTTGGCTAAGATCAAGTGTAGTATCTGTTCTTATCAGTTTAATATCTGATACGTCCCCTATCTGGGGACCATATATTAAATGGATTTTTAGAACAGGGAGATGGAAAAAGAGCTTGCTCTGTCCACTCCACGCATTGACCTGGTATTGCAGTATCTCCAGGACCGGTGCACCCCTTCTTTAATGCAGTTTCTAAAATCAGAAAGAATTGAATTCAATGTTTTTTGTTCATTTTGCTTGTTTGTCGGATTTTGGGATGGACTCTTTGGCTTTGCTTTTCTTCTCCTCATTGGATTTTTCATGTTCAAAGTTGCAGAAGCCAGATTACAAGCTCATTTTGGTTCAACTTCAGCAACTGTGCATTGCATTGCCATGTAATGTAATGAAATGCTATCTTTCTAGCTCTCCCTTTTTACTTCCTTTTGGATAAACAGACATATTAGGCAAGCATTTTGGAGCTTTCACCTAAATAACTACAGGTGGTGAGATAAGCTGCACAATATAATTGACCTTTCAGTATATTGTTGCACACACACCATCTATTTAGCAAATGCCCTTGTTATCAACAGCAGCCTTTTAAACTCACCTGAGCTAACAGGTATGTGCGCTGGTTACTCTGCTGCGCTTAAAATGTCTTTTTTGGTTTGCTACAATGCCTTTTCTGAAACGTTGTCTCCCTCTGCTGGAACACTGACTTCTTTCATTTAATGCCTGCAGACTATAAAAGAGAACCCAACCCAAAAAGTTTGGTTGATTAGTCTGTGGCATTCTGTTAAACTGTTGCTTATGGCGGTCTCTGTGAGCTTCTCAGCGACATTCAGCCAGCCAGGTATCCTGCCTGCAGTAGATGGAATGTGGCAATGGAACGCTGGCTGCGCGTGTCATAATAGGCTCTGAGCCTTTATATACCTGTGCACAGCAGCAGCCACCTTCAGTCTGCTGCTGGACAGCCAGCAGCAGCAGCAGGAGAGGTATGTAATCAGCAGCCCTCCTGCTAAGGGTAGACAGCTGCTCGTTCCACCCCACCCCCCGCCTTAATTGGTTCTCCTCCCTTCCAACGGTGTTGAGGCGGGTGGGAACAGCAGGGGGTGAAGGTGCTGTGTTTAAAGAGGTGGAGTTATGCAGATCTAAAACGCGTGGATTGCAGCAGCAGCAAGCCGAAAAGTGCAGGCATGTAAGGGATCTAGAGGTTGACAACATGTCTTCTTAACGGGAGTCCAGGAGCTCATCTCCACAAATGGACTTTTCAGGATCCTTGGGTGGCTCCGTAGTTTGAAACCAATTCTGGTTATCGCTTCTCGGCCTTTTGGCTAAGATCAAGTGTAGTATCTGTTCTTATCAGTTTAATATCTGATACGTCCCCTATCTGGGGACCATATATTAAATGGATTTTTAGAACAGGGAGATGGAAAAAGAGCTTGCTCTGTCCACTCCACGCATTGACCTGGTATTGCAGTATCTCCAGGACCGGTGCACCCCTTCTTTAATGCAGTTTCTAAAATCAGAAAGAATTGAATTCAATGTTTTTTGTTCATTTTGCTTGTTTGTCGGATTTTGGGATGGACTCTTTGGCTTTGCTTTTCTTCTCCTCATTGGATTTTTCATGTTCAAAGTTGCAGAAGCCAGATTACAAGCTCATTTTGGTTCAACTTCAGCAACTGTGCATTGCATTGCCATGTAATGTAATGAAATGCTATCTTTCTAGCTCTCCCTTTTTACTTCCTTTTGGATAAACAGACATATTAGGCAAGCATTTTGGAGCTTTCACCTAAATAACTACAGGTGGTGAGATAAGCTGCACAATATAATTGACCTTTCAGTATATTGTTGCACACACACCATCTATTTAGCAAATGCCCTTGTTATCAACGGCAGCCTTTTAAACTCACCTGAGCTAACAGGTATGTGCGCTGGTTACTCTGCTGCGCTTAAAATTTCTTTTTTGGTTTGCTACAATGCCTTTTCTGAAACGTTGTCTCCCTCTGCTGGAACACTGACTTCTTTCATTTAATGCCTGCAGACTATAAAAGAGAACCCAACCCAAAAAGTTTGGTTGATTAGTCTGTGGCATTCTGTTAAACTGTTGCTTATGGCGGTCTCGGTGAGCTTCTCAGCGACATTCAGCCAGCCAGGTATCCTGCCTGCAGTAGATGGAATGTGGCAATGGAACGCTGGCTGCGCATGTCATAATAGGCTCTGAGCCTTTATATACCTGTGCACAGCAGCAGCCACCTTCAGTCTGCTGCTGGACAGCCAGCAGCAGCAGCAGCAGCAGCAGCAGGAGAGGTATGTAATCAGCAGCCCTCCTGCTAAGGGTAGACAGCTGCTCGTTCCACCCCACCCCCCGCCTTAATTGGTTCTCCTCCCTTCCAACGGTGTTGAGGCGGGTGGGAACAGCAGGGGGTGAAGGTGCTGTGTTTAAAGAGGTGGAGTTATGCAGATCTAAAACGCGTGGATTGCAGCAGCAGCAAGCCGAAAAGTGCAGGCATGTAAGGGATCTAGAGGTTGACAACATGTCTTCTTAACGGGAGTCCAGGAGCTCATCTCCACAAATGGACTTTTCAGGATCCTTGGGTGGCTCCGTAGTTTGAAACCAATTCTGGTTATCGCTTCTCGGCCTTTTGGCTAAGATCAAGTGTAGTATCTGTTCTTATCAGTTTAATATCTGATACGTCCCCTATCTGGGGACCATATATTAAATGGATTTTTAGAACAGGGAGATGGAAAAAGAGCTTGCTCTGTCCACTCCACGCATTGACCTGGTATTGCAGTATCTCCAGGACCGGTGCACCCCTTCTTTAATGCAGTTTCTAAAATCAGAAAGAATTGAATTCAATGTTTTTTGTTCATTTTGCTTGTTTGTCGGATTTTGGGATGGACTCTTTGGCTTTGCTTTTCTTCTCCTCATTGGATTTTTCATGTTCAAAGTTGCAGAAGCCAGATTACAAGCTCATTTTGGTTCAACTTCAGCAACTGTGCATTGCATTGCCATGTAATGTAATGAAATGCTATCTTTCTAGCTCTCCCTTTTTACTTCCTTTTGGATAAACAGACATATTAGGCAAGCATTTTGGAGCTTTCACCTAAATAACTACAGGTGGTGAGATAAGCTGCACAATATAATTGACCTTTCAGTATATTGTTGCACACACACCATCTATTTAGAAAATGCCCTTGTTATCAACAGCAGCCTTTTAAACTCACCTGAGCTAACAGGTATGTGCGCTGGTTACTCTGCTGCGCTTAAAATTTCTTTTTTGGTTTGCTACAATGTCTTTTCTGAAACGTTGTCTCCCTCTGCTGGAACACTGACTTCTTTCATTTAATGCCTGCAGACTATAAAAGAGAACCCAACCCAAAAATTTGGTTGATTAGTCTGTGGCATTCTGTTAAACTGTTGCTTATGGCGGTCTCTGTGAGCTTCTCAGCGACATTCAGCCAGCCAGGTATCCTGCCTGCAGTAGATGGAATGTGGCAATGGAACGCTGGCTGCGCGTGTCATAATAGGCTCTGAGCCTTTATATACCTGTGCACAGCAGCAGCCACCTTCAGTCTGCTGCTGGACAGCCAGCAGCAGCAGCAGCAGCAGCAGGAGAGGTATGTAATCAGCAGCCCTCCTGCTAAGGGTAGACAGCTGCTCGTTCCACCCCACCCCCCGCCTTAATTGGTTCTCCTCCCTTCCAACGGTGTTGAGGCGGGTGGGAACAGCAGGGGGTGAAGGTGCTGTGTTTAAAGAGGTGGAGTTATGCAGATCTAAAACGCGTGGATTGCAGCAGCAGCAAGCCGAAAAGTGCAGGCATGTAAGGGATCTAGAGGTTGACAACATGTCTTCTTAACGGGAGTCCAGGAGCTCATCTCCACAAATGGACTTTTCAGGATCCTTGGGTGGCTCCGTAGTTTGAAACCAATTCTGGTTATCGCTTCTCGGCCTTTTGGCTAAGATCAAGTGTAGTATCTGTTCTTATCAGTTTAATATCTGATACGTCCCCTATCTGGGGACCATATATTAAATGGATTTTTAGAACAGGGAGATGGAAAAAGAGCTTGCTCTGTCCACTCCACGCATTGACCTGGTATTGCAGTATCTCCAGGACCGGTGCACCCCTTCTTTAATGCAGTTTCTAAAATCAGAAAGAATTGAATTCAATGTTTTTTGTTCATTTTGCTTGTTTGTCGGATTTTGGGATGGACTCTTTGGCTTTGCTTTTCTTCTCCTCATTGGATATTTCATGTTCAAAGTTGCAGAAGCCAGATTACAAGCTCCTTTTGGTTCAACTTCAGCAACTGTGCATTGCATTGCCATGTAATGTAATGAAATGCTATCTTTCTAGCTCTCCCTTTTTACTTCCTTTTGGATAAACAGACATATTAGGCAAGCATTTTGGAGCTTTCACCTAAATAACTACAGGTGGTGAGATAAGCTGCACAATATAATTGACCTTTCAGTATATTGTTGCACACACACCATCTATTTAGCAAATGCCCTTGTTATCAACAGCAGCCTTTTAAACTCACCTGAGCTAACAGGTATGTGCGCTGGTTACTCTACTGCGCTTAAAATTTCTTTTTTGGTTTGCTACAATGCCTTTTCTGAAACGTTGTCTCCCTCTGCTGGAACACTGACTTCTTTCATTTAATGCCTGCAGACTATAAAAGAGAACCCAACCCAAAAAGTTTGGTTGATTAGTCTGTGGCATTCTGTTAAACTGTTGCTTATGGCGGTCTCTGTGAGCTTCTCAGCGACATTCAGCCAGCCAGGTATCCTGCCTGCAGTAGATGGAATGTGGCAATGGAACGCTGGCTGCGCGTGTCATAATAGGCTCTGAGCCTTTATATACCTGTGCACAGCAGCAGCCACCTTCAGTCTGCTGCTGGACAGCCAGCAGCAGCAGCAGCAGCAGGAGAGGTATGTAATCAGCAGCCCTCCTGCTAAGGGTAGACAGCTGCTCGTTCCACCCCACCCCCCGCCTTAATTGGTTCTCCTCCCTTCCAACGGTGTTGAGGCGGGTGGGAACAGCAGGGGGTGAAGGTGCTGTGTTTAAAGAGGTGGAGTTATGCAGATCTAAAACGCGTGGATTGCAGCAGCAGCAAGCCGAAAAGTGCAGGCATGTAAGGGATCTAGAGGTTGACAACATGTCTTCTTAACGGGAGTCCAGGAGCTCATCTCCACAAATGGACTTTTCAGGATCCTTGGGTGGCTCCGTAGTTTGAAACCAATTCTGGTTATCGCTTCTCGGCCTTTTGGCTCAGATCAAGTGTCTGGACATCAGGTTCCTTGAGTGCTAGCCCTCGGCCTTCCAGCATCGCCACTCCGGTGGCTTAAGCTGGATGCTGCTATAGGGGGAGAGTGAGGAGGAAACGGGAAGGCGATTTCCGTGGCTGACTATGGGAGTCAAGCTGAAATTTGCTGGGACCGGGGACCCCCGGGTCAAGAATGGATTTCGCATTGAGATTTCCGAGGAGAAGAAGGGACATTTTTCCATGTCCTACCTGGTGAATGCCATCTTCTATGAAGCATTGAAGATTAAGAAGTCGGACATTCTTTGCCTGCAGGAATTTAGAAGTCATGGAAGGTATGTGCTGGTTCTTTCTACTATGGCTGCTTGCCAAAATCTTTATAGAACCTTGAAAGGCCATACTGAGAACTCCCTCCTAGATGGACTCACTTTTACTGTCCTCTATTCAAAGGGGGATGTTCCTGTTGTTGTGTTTATGCACAATCCCTTTATCCCCCAGGAGGACATTACTGTATTCTTGAGGAGGCATTGTACTTATGTGCATTTTTCCCACAAGATCTCGAATGAAGAAGGCTTGTGGACTGGCAAATACAAGTACTTTGTTCGTTTTGCTACAGACCCCGAGGGGCCAGGGGGCATACATTATCCTCCTATGAGTTTCTCTATTGGGAGAGACACTGGTTTCTTGTACTTTCCTGATGCTCCTTTTTTCTGCAGAAGATGTAACAAGTATGGTCATGTCCAGGAGTCCTGCAGGTATCCGCCAACCTGCAGGAGGTGTAACACGTCTGGTCATATGGCGAAAGACTGCAAAAACCAGGTAAAGTGTGATGCTTGTGGTGAGGAGGGGCATGTTCTTAGGCAGTGTCAAGCTAGAACCACTCCTAAGTCTTTTGCTCAAGTGGTCGCGGAGGGGCCTGCTGTTCCTTCGACTTCTACTAGGGTTCCACAAGGTCCCCTTCCGGATGTCGGGGAGGCAACTGCTCCCCAAGAGGAAGAGGATGGCACTCAGATGGACGACATATTTGAAGATGCCCAGCTTCAGCCTCCTGCGTCAGGAGGCTTTGACATGGTGATTCCAGAGGTGATGTCACCTTTCCCTCCCCAGTTTGGTGTCCGTGGTGAGGGGGAAATGGACTTGTCCAATTCTCCTGTCATATCTTGGTGCAATACTGCTTCAGAGGAGATCGGGGGCGGTGGCCAAGGGGACTTGTCTGCTGTCCGTTTCTCTGATGAGGAGGATCCTGATGTGGTCAAGAAGAAGCCAAGGACTGAGTGTTCATCCATTGCTGCCGTGTGTGATAGCCCGGTGGACTCTCGTGCTTACCCGTCAGATGTATTTTCTCCTGACATTGTTACATTTGGCATTCAGCCAGATGGTAATAGCTTTGCTTTGCTTGATGAAGGTTGAGTTGATGTTTTCTTTCTTTTTTTTTCAGGTTATGTGTGATCCCCTTTAGTTATGCCGCATCATTCTGGATGGGACATTGTGTCCCTTAATGTTAGGCAAATTAGATCTGTTACCCGAAGAACAACAGTTCTGGATTATCTAAAGGGTTTGAGTGTAGATGTCTATTGTCTACAAGAGTGTGGGATTACTGAATCTCCAGGGGATAAGGACTGGCCTTATGGCCAGTATGTTTGGTCGGGGTCCAGCTTTAACAAAAATGATGGTGTGGGGATTTTAGTTGGTAATAAGAATATTACTATTGATAGTTACACGGTTGTGGAGGTGGGTCGCTGCATTATTGTTTTTTTGAGTTATAGGGGGTGGAAGGTTAGAATGATTAATTTATATTGTCCTACTAAAAAAGAGGAGCGGCTTGCTCTTCTTGAGAAATTGAGTTTTTTTCTCCCTGGAAAAATTCCTACAGTTTTTGTTGGTGACTGTAATTGTGTCACAGAAGGTAATGTGGACATTACGGGAAAAAAGTTATCTCAACTTATTTCTGATTTTTCTTTCTTAGACGCTGCAATACTTGAGTATGGCATTCCACCACCGCCTACATATTATGCTGACCGTGGTAATATTTCATCGAGGATAGATAGGATGTTATTTTCCAAAAATATAGTTTGTTCAAGTTATGTTCAACATAAGGTACCTTTTTCTGATCATGAGTGTTTGCGTGGAGTTTTTAGTGCGAATGGGGACATGGTGTTTGGGGGTGGGGTTTGGAAATTGAATACGAGGTTGTTGGAGGATGAGGAGGTGATGAGTGAGTTGGAGAAAAGGTATGCAAGTTGGAGGTGGCGTAAGCGTGATTTTGGTAGTGTGCTTGAATGGTGGGATTGGGTGAAATTACAGTTAAAAACTTTCTTTAAAAAATGGGGCTACAAAAAAGCTGCCAGATATCGTAATAGATTTAATGACTTAAGTAGACGGATTGATTGGTTGCGTGGGTGTGTTAGGAAAGGAATGGATATGTCTGATCAGCTTGAGGTTGCTAAGAATGAGTTAAAATGTCTTCTGGATGAAAAAGGTAAAGAGATTATTTACCGTACCAAGTTAGAGCATTTGGAAAAGAATGAAAAGTGCACCAGGTACTTTTTTAAAAAAATGAATGGAAGGAAGTTGGATTTGAGTGAAGTGGTAGGTGAAGCTGGATCTAGTGTGGTTGGGAAGAATGTGTTGAATGAGGTGAATGGCTTCTATAGTAAGTTGTACGATGAGAAATGGATTGATCCTGGACTTGTGTCGCATGTATTGAGTGGTATGGAGAAGAGACTTGGTTCGGATGAATGTGATGCTTTGTGTGAGGATGTTATTTTGGATGAGGTGAGGAATGTTGTTATGAGTGCTAAAAAGAATAAGACGCCTGGGAAGGATGGGTTGCCTGTGGAGCTGTATGTGAAAGCTTGGGAGTTTTTGGGTAAGGACTTGACTGAGGTTTGTAGGTATATGTGGATGAATGGTGTTTTGTGTGACAGTATGAAAGAGGGTATAGTGGTTCTTGTGTTTAAGAAGGGTGAGAAAAAGCGTTTGGAGAACTGGAGACCCATATCATTGCTTAACGCTGATTATAAGGTCTACAGTAAATTGTTAGCAAATCGTATGCGTGAGGTGATTGGTAGGGTTGTGGAGGATGACCAAGTGTGTGCCGTGCCTGGTCGGAGTATAAGTGATAATTTGTTATTGTTAAGGGATATGCTTGGGGATTGTAAGACTAGAAAGCAGAAGTGTATGGTGTTAGCAATTGATTTCGAAAAGGCTTTTGATAGAGTTTCGCATGTGTTTCTGTTTAAAGTATTGGAGAGGATGGGTTTCCCTAGGGTTTTTCTGAATGGAGTTAAGTCTTTATATGATTATGTGTCAAGTGAGTTTTTAGTGAATGGATGGTTGTCTGACAAAGTGATGATTAGGTCTGGTGTAAGACAGGGGTGCCCTATGTCCCCTGTCTTGTTTGTATGTGTGATTGAGCCTTTGCTGTGTTTAGTGAGACGTGAGAAAATGATGAGAGGATTGTTAGTGCCTGGGAGTGGTGGTAAGCATGTGAAGGTGTTAGGTTACATGGATGATGTTGTGATGGTGAGTGAAAGTATGGCTTCAATGAGTAGGGTGAGGTTGCTTTTGGATTTTTTCTGTGGTGCATCAGGTTTTAGAGTTAACTGGACTAAGTGTAGTTTCAAATGCTTTGGAGATGACAGTATTCGTATGGAAGGTGTTAAGTATGAGGAGAGTGCAATTAAGGTTTTAGGGGTATTTTTCAATGATGATCTGAAAGGAAATGAGAGTTGGGACGAGTGTGGTATGCGTGTTGAGCGAAAATTGAATTTTTGGAGAATGAGAGATCTTTCTTTGCGGGGCAAAGTTCTAGTTATCAAAGCAGTGATCTTACCCATTCTGCTTTTTGTGGCCATAATTTTTCCATCCCCTTTTAGGAAAGTGAAGAGAGTTGAGAAAATGATTTTTTCCTTTTTCTGGTGCAGCAAGATGGAGAAGCTGAAGAGGGAAAGCCTTTATAAGGCCTGCCAGCATGGTGGTTTGGGATTTCCTAATGTTGAGGTTTTTTTAGGGCTCCATTATATTAAGACGATTGTGGTATTGTTGGGTAAAGGTAATAAGGGTGCATGTATGGCAAGTTATTCTGCAGGATGGATGTTGTATGGGTTAGGTTGGAGAAAGAGGGATGCGAGAGTGCCTGTGTCTTTTAAGTGTCCGGTGTGGTATGAGGTGATTGAGAAGTTTGTCAAGAAGTATGATTTGCTGAGTGTGCCGGTGGATGAGTTTAGAATGACTAAGAGGGTGTATAGGAAATTGTGTGCAAATGAGGTCGAGTCTAATATTGTTGGTTTGAGAGGGAATGAGGTTGCGGATGCTTGGAGAAAGTTGGGTATGTATGGGATGTCCAACAAACAGAAGGATGTAGTGTGGATGGCGTTTCACAATATTCTTCCAGTGAGAGACGTTCAAAAGAAGAGAGGTTTGATTAGGTCGGATGTTTGTCCAAGAGATGGATGTAATGGTTGTGAGACGGTTATGCATCTGATGTGGAATTGTGATTTTGCGCAAGACGTGTGGAAATGTGTAGGGGGGTTGTGTAGGAGTTTGGCAGGAGTGACTTTTGTGGATTGGCGTGTGGTTATGTTTGGTATTGGTGCAAGTGGACGTGTAAAGGAGAGAGTTTTGTGGTTAATTATGGCTTGTGTGTTAGAAAGTTTGTGGGATGTGAGGAATCTTTGTGTATTTAAAAGGAAATCAATTACAGTAAATGAATGTATTAGGATTATTCTTTCTAGGCTATTTTTGATTTACAAGATGGATAGTAGTAGCGGTGGTGGAACAGATGCCGAGGGAATATGGAAATTTAAAAAGTGGAGGCATATTGTAAAATTTCAGTGATCTTTTGGTTTATATTAATAAGATGTTCTTCTTTCTGTAATATTAGGTTACTTTATGCTTAATAAATATGGCCATGATGATGAGAAGTTTTTTTTTGCAACAGTTTTGGTATATCCTACTGATTTGCTATAAAACTAACCTGAATGGTTTAAAAAAAAAAAAAAAAAAAAAAAAATCTGTTCTTATCAGTTTAATATCTGATACGTCCCCTATCTGGGGACCATATATTAAATGGATTTTTTGAACAGGGAGATGGAAAAAGAGCTTGCTCTGTCCACTCCACGCATTGACCTGGTATTGCAGTATCTCCAGGACCGGTGCACCCCTTCTTTAATGCAGTTTCTAAAATCAGAAAGAATTGAATTCAATGTTTTTTGTTCATTTTGCTTGTTTGTCGGATTTTGGGATGGACTCTTTGGCTTTGCTTTTCTTCTCCTCATTGGATTTTTCATGTTCAAAGTTGCAGAAGCCAGATTACAAGCTCATTTTGGTTCAACTTCAGCAACTGTGCATTGCATTGCCATGTAATGTAATGAAATGCTATCTTTCTAGCTCTCCCTTTTTACTTCCTTTTGGATAAACAGACATATTAGGCAAGCATTTTGGAGCTTTCACCTAAATAACTACAGGTGGTGAGATAAGCTGCACAATATAATTGACCTTTCAGTATATTGTTGCACACACACCATCTATTTAGCAAATGCCCTTGTTATCAACAGCAGCCTTTTAAACTCACCTGAGCTAACAGGTATGTGCGCTGGTTACTCTGCTGCGCTTAAAATTTCTTTTTTGGTTTGCTACAATGCCTTTTCTGAAACGTTGTCTCCCTCTGCTGGAACACTGACTTCTTTCATTTAATGCCTGCAGACTATAAAAGAGAACCCAACCCAAAAAGTTTGGTTGATTAGTCTGTGGCATTCTGTTAAACTGTTGCTTATGGCGGTCTCTGTGAGCTTCTCAGCGACATTCAGCCAGCCAGGTATCCTGCCTGCAGTAGATGGAATGTGGCAATGGAACGCTGGCTGCGCGTGTCATAATAGGCTCTGAGCCTTTATATACCTGTGCACAGCAGCAGCCACCTTCAGTCTGCTGCTGGACAGCCAGCAGCAGCAGCAGCAGCAGCAGGAGAGGCATGTAATCAGCAGCCCTCCTGCTAAGGGTAGACAGCTGCTCGTTCCACCCCACCCCCCGCCTTAATTGGTTCTCCTCCCTTCCAACGGTGTTGAGGCGGGTGGGAACAGCAGGGGGTGAAGGTGCTGTGTTTAAAGAGGTGGAGTTATGCAGATCTAAAACGCGTGGATTGCAGCAGCAGCAAGCCGAAAAGTGCAGGCATGTAAGGGATCTAGAGGTTGACAACATGTCTTCTTAACGGGAGTCCAGGAGCTCATCTCCACAAATGGACTTTTCAGGATCCTTGGGTGGCTCCGTAGTTTGAAACCAATTCTGGCTATCGCTTCTCGGCCTTTTGGCTAAGATCAAGTGTAGTATCTGTTCTTATCAGTTTAATATCTGATACGTCCCCTATCTGGGGACCATATATTAAATGGATTTTTAGAACAGGGAGATGGAAAAAGAGCTTGCTCTGTCCACTCCACGCATTGACCTGGTATTGCAGTATCTCCAGGACCGGTGCACCCCTTCTTTAATGCAGTTTCTAAAATCAGAAAGAATTGAATTCAATGTTTTTTGTTCATTTTGCTTGTTTGTCAGATTTTGGGATGGACTCTTTGGCTTTGCTTTTCTTCTCCTCATTGGATTTTTCATGTTCAAAGTTGCAGAAGCCAGATTACAAGCTCATTTTGGTTCAACTTCAGCAACTGTGCATTGCATTGCCATGTAATGTAATGAAATGCTATCTTTCTAGCTCTCCCTTTTTACTTCCTTTTGGATAAACAGACATATTAGGCAAGCATTTTGGAGCTTTCACCTAAATAACTACAGGTGGTGAGATAAGCTGCACAATATAATTGACCTTTCAGTATATTGTTGCACACACACCATCTATTTAGCAAATGCCCTTGTTATCAACAGCAGCCTTTTAAACTCACCTGAGCTAACAGGTATGTGCGCTGGTTACTCTGCTGCGCTTAAAATTTCTTTTTTGGTTTGCTACAATGCCTTTTCTGAAACGTTGTCTCCCTCTGCTGGAACACTGACTTCTTTCATTTAATGCCTGCAGACTATAAAAGAGAACCCAACCCAAAAAGTTTGGTTGATTAGTCTGTGGCATTCTGTTAAACTGTTGCTTATGGCGGTCTCTGTGAGCTTCTCAGCGACATTCAGCCAGCCAGGTATCCTGCCTGCAGTAGATGGAATGTGGCAATGGAACGCTGGCTGCGCGTGTCATAATAGGCTCTGAGCCTTTATATACCTGTGCACAGCAGCAGCCACCTTCAGTCTGCTGCTGGACAGCCAGCAGCAGCAGCAGCAGCAGCAGGAGAGGTATGTAATCAGCAGCCCTCCTGCTAAGGGTAGACAGCTGCTCGTTCCACCCCACCCCCCGCCTTAATTGGTTCTCCTCCCTTCCAACGGTGTTGAGGCGGGTGGGAACAGCAGGGGGTGAAGGTGCTGTGTTTAAAGAGGTGGAGTTATGCAGATCTAAAACGCGTGGATTGCAGCAGCAGCAAGCCGAAAAGTGCAGGCATGTAAGGGATCTAGAGGTTGACAACATGTCTTCTTAACGGGAGTCCAGGAGCTCATCTCCACAAATGGACTTTTCAGGATCCTTGGGTGGCTCCGTAGTTTGAAACCAATTCTGTTTATCGCTTCTCGGCCTTTTGGCTAAGATCAAGTGTCTGGACATCAGGTTCCTTGAGTGCTAGCCCTCGGCCTTCCAGCATCGCCACTCCGGTGGCTTAAGCTGGATGCTGCTATAGGGGGAGAGTGAGGAGGAAACGGGAAGGCGATTTCCGTGGCTGACTATGGGAGTCAAGCTGAAATTTGCTGGGACCGGGGACCCCCGGGTCAAGAATGGATTTCGCATTGAGATTTCCGAGGAGAAGAAGGGACATTTTTCCATGTCCTACCTGGTGAATGCCATCTTCTATGAAGCATTGAAGATTAAGAAGTCGGACATTCTTTGCCTGCAGGAATTTAGAAGTCATGGAAGGTATGTGCTGGTTCTTTCTACTATGGCTGCTTGCCAAAATCTTTATAGAACCTTGAAAGGCCATACTGAGAACTCCCTCCTAGATGGACTCACTTTTACTGTCCTCTATTCAAAGGGGGATGTTCCTGTTGTTGTGTTTATGCACAATCCCTTTATCCCCCAGGAGGACATTACTGTATTCTTGAGGAGGCATTGTACTTATGTGCATTTTTCCCACAAGATCTCGAATGAAGAAGGCTTGTGGACTGGCAAATACAAGTACTTTGTTCGTTTTGCTACAGACCCTGAGGGGCCAGGGGGCATACATTATCCTCCTATGTGTTTCTCTATTGGGAGAGACACTGGTTTCTTGTACTTTCCTGATGCTCCTTTTTTCTGCAGAAGATGTAACAAGTATGGTCATGTCCAGGAGTCCTGCAGGTATCCGCCAACCTGCAGGAGGTGTAACACGTCTGGTCATATGGCGAAAGACTGCAAGAACCAGGTAAAGTGTGATGTTTGTGGTGAGGAGGGGCATGTTCTTAGGCAGTGTCAAGCTAGAACCACTCCTAAGTCTTTTGCTCAAGTGGTCGCGGAGGGGCCTGCTGTTCCTTCGACTTCTACTAGGGTTCCACAAGGTCCCCTTCCGGATGTCGGGGAGGCAACTGCTCCCCAAGAGGAAGAGGATGGCACTCAGATGGACGACATATTTGAAGATGCCCAGCTTCAGCCTCCTGCGTCAGGAGGCTTTGACATGGTGATTCCTGAGGTGATGTCACCTTTCCCTCCCCAGTTTGTTGTCCGTGGTGAGGGGGAAATGGACTTGTCCAATTCTCCTGTCATATCTTGGTGCAATACTGCTTCAGAGGAGATCGGGGGCGGTGGCCAAGGGGACTTGTCTGCTGTCCGTTTCTCTGATGAGGAGGATCCTGATGTGGTCAAGAAGAAGCCAAGGACTGAGTGTTCATCCATTGCTGCCGTGTGTGATAGCCCGGTGGACTCTCGTGCTTACCCGTCAGATGTATTTTCTCCTGACATTGTTACATTTGGCATTCAGCCAGATGGTAATAGCTTTGCTTTTCTTGATGAAGGTTGAGTTGATGTTTTCTTTCTTTTTTTTTTCAGGTTATGTGTGATCCCCTTTATTTATGCCGCATCATTCTGGATGGGACATTGTGTCCCTTAATGTTAGGCAAATTAGATCTGTTACCCGAAGAACAACAGTTCTGGATTATCTAAAGGGTTTGAGTGCAGATGTCTATTGTCTACAAGAGTGTGGGATTACTGAATCTCCAGGGGATAAGGACTGGCCTTATGGCCAGTATGTTTGGTCGGGGTCCAGCTTTAACAAAAATGATGGTGTGGGGATTTTAGTTGGTAATAAGAATATTACTATTGATAGTTACACGGTTGTGGAGGTGGGTCGCTGCATTATTGTTTTTTTGAGTTATAGGGGGTGGAAGGTTAGAATGATTAATTTATATTGTCCTACTAAAAAAGAGGAGCGGCTTGCTCTTCTTGAGAAATTGAGTTTTTTTCTCCCTGGAAAAATTCCTACAGTTTTTGTTGGTGACTGTAATTGTGTCACAGAAGGTAATGTGGACATTACGGGAAAAAAGTTATCTCAACTTATTTCTGATTTTTCTTTCTTAGACGCTGCAATACTTGAGTATGGCATTCCACCACCGCCTACATATTATGCTGACCGTGGTAATATTTCATCGAGAATAGATAGGATGTTATTTTCCAAAAATATGGTTTGTTCAAGTTATGTTCAACATAAGGTACCTTTTTCTGATCATGAGTGTTTGCGTGGAGTTTTTAGTGCGAATGGGGACATGGTGTTTGGGGGTGGGGTTTGGAAATTGAATACGAGGTTGTTGGAGGATGAGGAGGTGATGAGTGAGTTGGAGAAAAGGTATGCAAGTTGGAGGTGGCGTAAGCGTGATTTTGGTAGTGTGCTTGAATGGTGGGATTGGGTGAAATTACAGTTAAAAACTTTCTTTAAAAAATGGGGCTACAAAAAAGCTGCCAGATATCGTAATAGATTTAATGACTTAAGTAGACGGATTGATTGGTTGCGTGGGTGTGTTAGGAAAGGAATGGATATGTCTGATCAGCTTGAGGTTGCTAAGAATGAGTTAAAATGTCTTCTGGATGAAAAAGGTAAAGAGATTATTTACCGTACCAAGTTAGAGCATTTGGAAAAGAATGAAAAGTGCACCAGGTACTTTTTTAAAAAAATGAATGGAAGGAAGTTGGATTTGAGTGAAGTGGTAGGTGAAGATGGATCTAGTGTGGTTGGGAAGAATGTGTTGAATGAGGTGAATGGCTTCTATAGTAAGTTGTACGATGAGAAATGGATTGATCCTGGACTTGTGTCGCATGTATTGAGTGGTATGGAGAAGAGACTTGGTTCGGATGAATGTGATGCTTTGTGTGAGGATGTTATTTTGGATGAGGTGAGGAATGTTGTTATGAGTGCTAAAAAGAATAAGACGCCTGGGAAGGATGGGTTGCCTGTGGAGCTGTATGTGAAAGCTTGGGAGTTTTTGGGTAAGGACTTGACTGAGGTTTGTAGGTATATGTGGATGAATGGTGTTTTGTGTGACAGTATGAAAGAGGGTATAGTGGTTCTTGTGTTTAAGAAGGGTGAGAAAAAGCGTTTGGAGAACTGGAGACCCATATCATTGCTTAACGCTGATTATAAGGTCTACAGTAAATTGTTAGCAAATCGTATGCGTGAGGTGATTGGTAGGGTTGTGGAGGATGACCAAGTGTGTGCCGTGCCTGGTCGGAGTATAAGTGATAATTTGTTATTGTTAAGGGATATGCTTGGGGATTGTAAGACTAGAAAGCAGAAGTGTATGGTGTTAGCAATTGATTTCGAAAAGGCTTTTGATAGAGTTTCGCATGTGTTTCTGTTTAAAGTATTGGAGAGGATGGGTTTCCCTAGGGTTTTTCTGAATGGAGTTAAGTCTTTATATGATTATGTGTCAAGTGAGTTTTTAGTGAATGGATGGTTGTCTGACAAAGTGATGATTAGGTCTGGTGTAAGACAGGGGTGCCCTATGTCCCCTGTCTTGTTTGTATGTGTGATTGAGCCTTTGCTGTGTTTAGTGAGACGTGAGAAAATGATGAGAGGATTGTTAGTGCCTGGGAGTGGTGGTAAGCATGTGAAGGTGTTAGGTTACATGGATGATGTTGTGATGGTGAGTGAAAGTATGGCTTCAATGAGTAGGGTGAGGTTGCTTTTGGATTTTTTCTGTGGTGCATCAGGTTTTAGAGTTAACTGGACTAAGTGTAGTTTCAAATGCTTTGGAGATGACAGTATTCGTATGGAAGGTGTTAAGTATGAGGAGAGTGCAATTAAGGTTTTAGGGGTATTTTTCAATGATGATCTGAAAGGAAATGAGAGTTGGGACGAGTGTGGTATGCGTGTTGAGCGAAAATTGAATTTTTGGAGAATGAGAGATCTTTCTTTGCGGGGCAAAGTTCTAGTTATCAAAGCAGTGATCTTACCCATTCTGCTTTTTGTGGCCATAATTTTTCCATCCCCTTTTAGGAAAGTGAAGAGAGTTGAGAAAATGATTTTTTCTTTTTTCTGGTGCAGCAAGATGGAGAAGCTGAAGAGGGAAAGCCTTTATAAGGCCTGCCAGCATGGTGGTTTGGGATTTCCTAATGTTGAGGTTTTTTTAGGGCTCCATTATATTAAGACGATTGTGGTATTGTTGGGTAAAGGTAATAAGGGTGCATGTATGGCAAGTTATTCTGCAGGATGGATGTTGTATGGGTTAGGTTGGAGAAAGAGGGATGCGAGAGTGCCTGTGTCTTTTAAGTGTCCGGTGTGGTATGAGGTGATTGAGAAGTTTGTCAAGAAGTATGATTTGCTGAGTGTGCCGGTGGATGAGTTTAGAATGACTAAGAGGGTGTATAGGAAATTGTGTGCAAATGAGGTCGAGTCTAATATTGTTGGTTTGAGAGGGAATGAGGTTGCGGATGCTTGGAGAAAGTTGGGTATGTATGGGATGTCCAACAAACAGAAGGATGTAGTGTGGATGGCGTTTCACAATATTCTTCCAGTGAGAGACGTTCAAAAGAAGAGAGGTTTGATTAGGTCGGATGTTTGTCCAAGAGATGGATGTAATGGTTGTGAGACGGTTATGCATCTGATGTGGGATTGTGATTTTGCGCAAGACGTGTGGAAATGTGTAGGGGGGTTGTGTAGGAGTTTGGCAGGAGTGACTTTTGTGGATTGGCGTGTGGTTATGTTTGGTATTGGTGCAAGTGGACGTG
This sequence comes from Phyllobates terribilis, assembly GCF_046119375.1. Taxonomy (NCBI): domain Eukaryota; kingdom Metazoa; phylum Chordata; class Amphibia; order Anura; family Dendrobatidae; genus Phyllobates; species Phyllobates terribilis. The sequence goes on from NW_027365398.1 coordinate 104,127, forward strand.
TAAAGGAGAGAGTTTTGTGGTTAATTATGGCTTGTGTGTTAGAAAGTTTGTGGGATGTGAGGAATCTTTGTGTATTTAAAAGGAAATCAATTACAGTAAATGAATGTATTAGGATTATTCTTTCTAGGCTATTTTTGATTTACAAGATGGATAGTAGTAGCGGTGGAGGAACAGATGCCGAGGGAATATGGAAATTTAAAAAGTGGAGGCATATTGTAAAATTTCAGTGATCTTTTGGTTTATATTAATAAGATGTTCTTCTTTCTGTAATATTAGGTTACTTTATGCTTAATAAATATGGCCATGATGATGAGAAGTTTTTTTGCAACAGTTTTGGTATATCCTACTGATTTGCTATAAAACTAACCTGAATGGTTTAAAAAAAAAAAAAAAAAAAAAAAAAAAAAAAAAAAAAAATCTGTTTTTATCAGTTTAATATCTGATACGTCCCCTATCTGGGGACCATATATTAAATGGATTTTTAGAACAGGGAGATGGAAAAAGAGCTTGCTCTGTCCACTCCACGCATTGACCTGGTATTGCAGTATCTCCAGGACCGGTGCACCCCTTCTTTAATGCAGTTTCTAAAATCAGAAAGAATTGAATTCAATGTTTTTTGTTCATTTTGCTTGTTTGTCGGATTTTGGGATGGACTCTTTGGCTTTGCTTTTCTTCTCCTCATTGGATTTTTCATGTTCAAAGTTGCAGAAGCCAGATTACAAGCTCATTTTGGTTCAACTTCAGCAACTGTGCATTGCATTGCCATGTAATGTAATGAAATGCTATCTTTCTAGCTCTCCCTTTTTACTTCCTTTTGGATAAACAGACATATTAGGCAAGCATTTTGGAGCTTTCACCTAAATAACTACAGGTGGTGAGATAAGCTGCACAATATAATTGACCTTTCAGTATATTGTTGCACACACACCATCTATTTAGCAAATGCCCTTGTTATCAACAGCAGCCTTTTAAACTCACCTGAGCTAACAGGTATGTGCGCTGGTTACTCTGCTGCGCTTAAAATTTCTTTTTTGGTTTGCTACAATGCCTTTTCTGAAACGTTGTCTCCCTCTGCTGGAACACTGACTTCTTTCATTTAATGCCTGCAGACTATAAAAGAGAACCCAACCCAAAAAGTTTGGTTGATTAGTCTGTGGCATTCTGTTAAACTGTTGCTTATGGCGGTCTCTGTGAGCTTCTCAGCGACATTCAGCCAGCCAGGTATCCTGCATGCAGTAGATGGAATGTGGCAATGGAACGCTGGCTGCGCGTGTCATAATAGGCTCTGAGCCTTTATATACCTGTGCACAGCAGCAGCCACCTTCAGTCTGCTGCTGGACAGCCAGCAGCAGCAGCAGCAGCAGGAGAGGTATGTAATCAGCAGCCCTCCTGCTAAGGGTAGACAGCTGCTCGTTCCACCCCAGCCCCCGCCTTAATTGGTTCTCCTCCCTTCCAACGATGTTGAGGCGGGTGGGAACAGCAGGGGGTGAAGGTGCTGTGTTTAAAGAGGTGGAGTTATGCAGATCTAAAACGCGTGGATTGCAGCAGCAGCAAGCCGAAAAGTGCAGGCATGTAAGGGATCTAGAGGTTGACAACATGTCTTCTTAACGGGAGTCCAGGAGCTCATCTCCACAAATGGACTTTTCAGGATCCTTGGGTGGCTCCGTAATTTGAAACCAATTCTGGTTATCGCTTCTCGGCCTTTTGGCTAAGATCAAGTGTAGTATCTGTTCTTATCAGTTTAATATCTGATACGTCCCCTATCTGGGGACCATATATTAAATGGATTTTTAGAACAGGGAGATGGAAAAAGAGCTTGCTCTGTCCACTCCACGCATTGACCTGGTATTGCAGTATCTCCAGGACCGGTGCACCCCTTCTTTAATGCAGTTTCTAAAATCAGAAAGAATTGAATTCAATGTTTTTTGTTCATTTTGCTTGTTTGTCGGATTTTGGGATGGACTCTTTGGCTTTGCTTTTCTTCTCCTCATTGGATTTTTCATGTTCAAAGTTGCAGAAGCCAGATTACAAGCTCATTTTGGTTCAACTTCAGCAACTGTGCATTGCATTGCCATGTAATGTAATGAAATGCTATCTTTCTAGCTCTCCCTTTTTACTTCCTTTTGGATAAACAGACATATTAGGCAAGCATTTTGGAGCTTTCACCTAAATAACTACAGGTGGTGAGATAAGCTGCACAATATAATTGACCTTTCAGTATATTGTTGCACACACACCATCTATTTAGCAAATGCCCTTGTTATCAACAGCAGCCTTTTAAACTCACCTGAGCTAACAGGTATGTGCGCTGGTTACTCTGCTGCGCTTAAAATTTCTTTTTTGGTTTGCTACAATGCCTTTTCTGAAACGTTGTCTCCCTCTGCTGGAACACTGACTTCTTTCATTTAATGCCTGCAGACTATAAAAGAGAACCCAACCCAAAAAGTTTGGTTGATTAGTCTGTGGCATTCTGTTAAACTGTTGCTTATGGCGGTCTCTGTGAGCTTCTCAGCGACATTCAGCCAGCCAGGTATCCTGCCTGCAGTAGATGGAATGTGGCAATGGAACGCTGGCTGCGCGTGTCATAATAGGCTCTGAGCCTTTATATACCTGTGCACAGCAGCAGCCACCTTCAGTCTGCTGCTGGACAGCCAGCAGCAGCAGCAGCAGCAGCAGGAGAGGTATGTAATCAGCAGCCCTCCTGCTAAGGGTAGACAGCTGCTCGTTCCACCCCACCCCCCGCCTTAATTGGTTCTCCTCCCTTCCAACGGTGTTGAGGCGGGTGGGAACAGCAGGGGGTGAAGGTGCTGTGTTTAAAGAGGTGGAGTTATGCAGATCTAAAACGCGTGGATTGCAGCAGCAGCAAGCCGAAAAGTGCAGGCATGTAAGGGATCTAGAGGTTGACAACATGTCTTCTTAACGGGAGTCCAGGAGCTCATCTCCACAAATGGACTTTTCAGGATCCTTGGGTGGCTCCGTAGTTTGAAACCAATTCTGGTTATCGCTTCTCGGCCTTTTGGCTAAGATCAAGTGTAGTATCTGTTCTTATCAGTTTAATATCTGATACGTCCCCTATCTGGGGACCATATATTAAATGGATTTTTAGAACAGGGAGATGGAAAAAGAGCTTGCTCTGTCCACTCCACGCATTGACCTGGTATTGCAGTATCTCCAGGACCGGTGCACCCCTTCTTTAATGCAGTTTCTAAAATCAGAAAGAATTGAATTCAATGTTTTTTGTTCATTTTGCTTGTTTGTCGGATTTTGGGATGGACTCTTTGGCTTTGCTTTTCTTCTCCTCATTGGATTTTTCATGTTCAAAGTTGCAGAAGCCAGATTACAAGCTCATTTTGGTTCAACTTCAGCAACTGTGCATTGCATTGCCATGTAATGTAATGAAATGCTATCTTTCTAGCTCTCCCTTTTCACTTCCTTTTGGATAAACAGACATATTAGGCAAGCATTTTGGAGCTTTCACCTAAATAACTACAGGTGGTGAGATAAGCTGCACAATATAATTGACCTTTCAGTATATTGTTGCACACACACCATCTATTTAGCAAATGCCCTTGTTATCAACAGCAGCCTTTTAAACTCACCTGAGCTAACAGGTATGTGCGCTGGTTACTCTGCTGCGCTTAAAATTTCTTTTTTGGTTTGCTACAATGCCTTTTCTGAAACGTTGTCTCCCTCTGCTGGAACACTGACTTCTTTCATTTAATGCCTGCAGACTATAAAAGAGAACCCAACCCAAAAAGTTTGGTTGATTAGTCTGTGGCATTCTGTTAAACTGTTGCTTATGGCGGTCTCTGTGAGCTTCTCAGCGACATTCAGCCAACCAGGTATCCTGCCTGCAGTAGATGGAATGTGGCAATGGAACGCTGGCTGCGCGTGTCATAATAGGCTCTGAGCCTTTATATACCTGTGCACAGCAGCAGCCACCTTCAGTCTGCTGCTGGACAGCCAGCAGCAGCAGCAGCAGCAGCAGGAGAGGTATGTAATCAGCAGCCCTCCTGCTAAGGGTAGACAGCTGCTCGTTCCACCCCACCCCCCGCCTTAATTGGTTCTCCTCCCTTCCAACGGTGTTGAGGCGGGTGGGAACAGCAGGGGGTGAAGGTGCTGTGTTTAAAGAGGTGGAGTTATGCAGATCTAAAACGCGTGGATTGCAGCAGCAGCAAGCCGAAAAGTGCAGGCATGTAAGGGATCTAGAGGTTGACAACATGTCTTCTTAACGGGAGTCCAGGAGCTCATCTCCACAAATGGACTTTTCAGGATCCTTGGGTGGCTCCGTAGTTTGAAACCAATTCTGGTTATCGCTTCTCGGCCTTTTGGCTAAGATCAAGTGTAGTATCTGTTCTTATCAGTTTAATATCTGATACGTCCCCTATCTGGGGACCATATATTAAATGGATTTTTAGAACAGGGAGATGGAAAAAGAGCTTGCTCTGTCCACTCCACGCATTGACCTGGTATTGCAGTATCTCCAGGACCGGTGCACCCCTTCTTTAATGCAGTTTCTAAAATCAGAAAGAATTGAATTCAATGTTTTTTGTTCATTTTGCTTGTTTGTCGGATTTTGGGATGGACTCTTTGGCTTTGCTTTTCTTCTCCTCATTGGATTTTTCATGTTCAAAGTTGCAGAAGCCAGATTACAAGCTCATTTTGGTTCAACTTCAGCAACTGTGCATTGCATTGCCATGTAATGTAATGAAATGCTATCTTTCTAGCTCTCCCTTTTTACTTCCTTTTGGATAAACAGACATATTAGGCAAGCATTTTGGAGCTTTCACCTAAATAACTACAGGTGGTGAGATAAGCTGCACAATATAATTGACCTTTCAGTATATTGTTGCACACACACCATCTATTTAGCAAATGCCCTTGTTATCAACAGCAGCCTTTTAAACTCACCTGAGCTAACAGGTATGTGCGCTGGTTACTCTGCTGCGCTTAAAATTTCTTTTTTGGTTTGCTACAATGCCTTTTCTGAAACGTTGTCTCCCTCTGCTGGAACACTGACTTCTTTCATTTAATGCCTGCAGACTATAAAAGAGAACCCAACCCAAAAAGTTTGGTTGATTAGTCTGTGGCATTCTGTTAAACTGTTGCTTATGGCGGTCTCTGTGAGCTTCTCAGCGACATTCAGCCAGCCAGGTATCCTGCCTGCAGTAGATGGAATGTGGCAATGGAACGCTGGCTGCGCGTGTCATAATAGGCTCTGAGCCTTTATATACCTGTGCACAGCAGCAGCCACCTTCAGTCTGCTGCTGGACAGCCAGCAGCAGCAGCAGCAGCAGCAGGAGAGGTATGTAATCAGCAGCCCTCCTGCTAAGGGTAGACAGCTGCTCGTTCCACCCCACCCCCCGCCTTAATTGGTTCTCCTCCCTTCCAACGGTGTTGAGGCGGGTGGGAACAGCAGGGGGTGAAGGTGCTGTGTTTAAAGAGGTGGAGTTATGCAGATCTAAAACGCGTGGATTGCAGCAGCAGCAAGCCGAAAAGTGCAGGCATGTAAGGGATCTAGAGGTTGACAACATGTCTTCTTAACGGGAGTCCAGGAGCTCATCTCCACAAATGGACTTTTCAGGATCCTTGGGTGGCTCCGTAGTTTGAAACCAATTCTGGTTATCGCTTCTCGGCCTTTTGGCTAAGATCAAGTGTAGTATCTGTTCTTATCAGTTTAATATCTGATACGTCCCCTATCTGGGGACCATATATTAAATGGATTTTTAGAACAGGGAGATGGAAAAAGAGCTTGCTCTGTCCACTCCACGCATTGACCTGGTATTGCAGTATCTCCAGGACCGGTGCACCCCTTCTTTAATGCAGTTTCTAAAATCAGAAAGAATTGAATTCAATGTTTTTTGTTCATTTTGCTTGTTTGTCGGATTTTGGGATGGACTCTTTGGCTTTGCTTTTCTTCTCCTCATTGGATTTTTCATGTTCAAAGTTGCAGAAGCCAGATTACAAGCTCATTTTGGTTCAACTTCAGCAACTGTGCATTGCATTGCCATGTAATGTAATGAAATGCTATCTTTCTAGCTCTCCCTTTTTACTTCCTTTTGGATAAACAGACATATTAGGCAAGCATTTTGGAGCTTTCACCTAAATAACTACAGGTGGTGAGATAAGCTGCACAATATAATTGACCTTTCAGTATATTGTTGCACACACACCATCTATTTAGCAAATGCCCTTGTTATCAACAGCAGCCTTTTAAACTCACCTGAGCTAACAGGTATGTGCGCTGGTTACTCTGCTGCGCTTAAAATTTCTTTTTTGGTTTGCTACAATGCCTTTTCTGAAACGTTGTCTCCCTCTGCTGGAACACTGACTTCTTTCATTTAATGCCTGCAGACTATAAAAGAGAACCCAACCCAAAAAGTTTGGTTGATTAGTCTGTGGCATTCTGTTAAACTGTTGCTTATGGCGGTCTCTGTGAGCTTCTCAGCGACATTCAGCCAGCCAGGTATCCTGCCTGCAGTAGATGGAATGTGGCAATGGAACGCTGGCTGCGCGTGTCATAATAGGCTCTGAGCCTTTATATACCTGTGCACAGCAGCAGCCACCTTCAGTCTGCTGCTGGACAGCCAGCAGCAGCAGCAGCAGCAGCAGGAGAGGTATGTAATCAGCAGCCCTCCTGCTAAGGGTAGACAGCTGCTCGTTCCACCCCACCCCCCGCCTTAATTGGTTCTCCTCCCTTCCAACGGTGTTGAGGCGGGTGGGAACAGCAGGGGGTGAAGGTGCTGTGTTTAAAGAGGTGGAGTTATGCAGATCTAAAACGCGTGGATTGCAGCAGCAGCAAGCCGAAAAGTGCAGGCATGTAAGGGATCTAGAGGTTGACAACATGTCTTCTTAACGGGAGTCCAGGAGCTCATCTCCACAAATGGACTTTTCAGGATCCTTGGGTGGCTCCGTAGTTTGAAACCAATTCTGGTTATCGCTTCTCGGCCTTTTGGCTAAGATCAAGTGTAGTATCTGTTCTTATCAGTTTAATATCTGATACGTCCCCTATCTGGGGACCATATATTAAATGGATTTTTAGAACAGGGAGATGGAAAAAGAGCTTGCTCTGTCCACTCCACGCATTGACCTGGTATTGCAGTATCTCCAGGACCGGTGCACCCCTTCTTTAATGCAGTTTCTAAAATCAGAAAGAATTGAATTCAATGTTTTTTGTTCATTTTGCTTGTTTGTCGGATTTTGGGATGGACTCTTTGGCTTTGCTTTTCTTCTCCTCATTGGATTTTTCATGTTCAAAGTTGCAGAAGCCAGATTACAAGCTCATTTTGGTTCAACTTCAGCAACTGTGCATTGCATTGCCATGTAATGTAATGAAATGCTATCTTTCTAGCTCTCCCTTTTTACTTCCTTTTGGATAAACAGACATATTAGGCAAGCATTTTGGAGCTTTCACCTAAATAACTACAGGTGGTGAGATAAGCTGCACAATATAATTGACCTTTCAGTATATTGTTGCACACACACCATCTATTTAGCAAATGCCCTTGTTATCAACAGCAGCCTTTTAAACTCACCTGAGCTAACAGGTATGTGCGCTGGTTACTCTGCTGCGCTTAAAATTTCTTTTTTGGTTTGCTACAATGCCTTTTCTGAAACGTTGTCTCCCTCTGCTGGAACACTGACTTCTTTCATTTAATGCCTGCAGACTATAAAAGAGAACCCAACCCAAAAAGTTTGGTTGATTAGTCTGTGGCATTCTGTTAAACTGTTGCTTATGGCGGTCTCTGTGAGCTTCTCAGCGACATTCAGCCAGCCAGGTATCCTGCCTGCAGTAGATGGAATGTGGCAATGGAACGCTGGCTGCGCGTGTCATAATAGGCTCTGAGCCTTTATATACCTGTGCACAGCAGCAGCCACCTTCAGTCTGCTGCTGGACAGCCAGCAGCAGCAGCAGCAGCAGGAGAGGTATGTAATCAGCAGCCCTCCTGCTAAGGGTAGACAGCTGCTCGTTCCACCCCACCCCCCGCCTTAATTGGTTCTCCTCCCTTCCAACGGTGTTGAGGCGGGTGGGAACAGCAGGGGGTGAAGGTGCTGTGTTTAAAGAGGTGGAGTTATGCAGATCTAAAACGCGTGGATTGCAGCAGCAGCAAGCCGAAAAGTGCAGGCATGTAAGGGATCTAGAGGTTGACAACATGTCTTCTTAACGGGAGTCCAGGAGCTCATCTCCACAAATGGACTTTTCAGGATCCTTGGGTGGCTCCGTAGTTTGAAACCAATTCTGGTTATCGCTTCTCGGCCTTTTGGCTAAGATCAAGTGTAGTATCTGTTCTTATCAGTTTAATATCTGATACGTCCCCTATCTGGGGACCATATATTAAATGGATTTTTAGAACAGGGAGATGGAAAAAGAGCTTGCTCTGTCCACTCCACGCATTGACCTGGTATTGCAGTATCTCCAGGACCGGTGCACCCCTTCTTTAATGCAGTTTCTTAAATCAGAAAGAATTGAATTCAATGTTTTTTGTTCATTTTGCTTGTTTGTCGGATTTTGGGATGGACTCTTTGGCTTTGCTTTTCTTCTCCTCATTGGATTTTTCATGTTCAAAGTTGCAGAAGCCAGATTACAAGCTCATTTTGGTTCAACTTCAGCAACTGCGCATTGCATTGCCATGTAATGTAATGAAATGCTATCTTTCTAGCTCTCCCTTTTTACTTCCTTTTGGATAAACAGACATATTAGGCAAGCATTTTGGAGCTTTCACCTAAATAACTACAGGTGGTGAGATAAGCTGCACAATATAATTGACCTTTCAGTATATTGTTGCACACACACCATCTATTTAGCAAATGCCCTTGTTATCAACAGCAGCCTTTTAAACTCACCTGAGCTAACAGGTATGTGCGCTGGTTACTCTGCTGCGCTTAAAATTTCTTTTTTGGTTTGCTACAATGCCTTTTCTGAAACGTTGTCTCCCTCTGCTGGAACACTGACTTCTTTCATTTAATGCCTGCAGACTATAAAAGAGAACCCAACCCAAAAAGTTTGGTTGATTAGTCTGTGGCATTCTGTTAAACTGTTGCTTATGGCGGTCTCTGTGAGCTTCTCAGCGACATTCAGCCAGCCAGGTATCCTGCCTGCAGTAGATGGAATGTGGCAATGGAACGCTGGCTGCGCGTGTCATAATAGACTCTGAGCCTTTATATACCTGTGCACAGCAGCAGCCACCTTCAGTCTGCTGCTGGACAGCCAGCAGCAGCAGCAGCAGCAGCAGGAGAGGTATGTAATCAGCAGCCCTCCTGCTAAGGGTAGACAGCTGCTCGTTCCACCCCACCCCCCGCCTTAATTGGTTCTCCTCCCTTCCAACGGTGTTGAGGCGGGTGGGAACAGCAGGGGGTGAAGGTGCTGTGTTTAAAGAGGTGGAGTTATGCAGATCTAAAACGCGTGGATTGCAGCAGCAGCAAGCCGAAAAGTGCAGGCATGTAAGGGATCTAGAGGTTGACAACATGTCTTCTTAACGGGAGTCCAGGAGCTCATCTCCACAAATGGACTTTTCAGGATCCTTGGGTGGCTCCGTAGTTTGAAACCAATTCTGGTTATCGCTTCTCGGCCTTTTGGCACGATCTATCAGGTTTACCTGTGTGGTCTTGCCTGTGAGGTGCTCTTGGTACCCTTTCTCTCGGCCTGGGGGGATCGTTCCTCTTCGGAGGGACTTAACCCCCCTGCTGCTATTGGGAGGAAGGATTAGTCCGGGAGCAACGGGAAGGGATCCCATGATGGCTTGCGCCTTTCAGAGAGAAGAGTCGGTACGTTCCTGAGTGAAGGATGCCGGCAACGCTCACATATTCATCTGGTGATGCCCGGATGAGGAACACCGTGAGGATTGAAGTTGGAGCAGCATCGAGGATGGAGAAGAATTTGGACTACATCTGCCATAGGATTCTGCTTGGAGTTCTGGAGTTTCGGCGGGAAGACATATTCTGCTTCCAGGACAACGAGTACAAGGGGACTTACACCATCACCTTCAAGAGCCAGGGATGCTGTCAGCAACTCGTACAAAAGGTAAACGAGAAAAACTACTTAGATGAATTGGATGGACTAACCTTTTGTCTCTTGTATGCTTATGACGAGATCCCCATCGTGGTGCATTTCCCGAACCCCTTTGTGGAAGCTGCAGACATCTCGACCTACCTTACCCGTTATTGTGATGATCTGAGATACCTGGGTACTGTGAAGAACGCGGTAGGCTTCTGGTGCGGCAAGAGAAGGTATATGGCCCGTCTAAAGAGGGACCTTAGTGGAGTGGGAGGAATGCTACACCCTCCCTCAACCTTCGTAATCGGTAAGAGCAGAGGCTACTTATTTTATCCTGGAATGCCAGTATGTTGCAGGAACTGTGGACAAATGGGTCATACCCAAACGTCCTGCACGGGCAGGAAAGTAGACCGCTGCAATAATTGCAGCTGTTACGGACATCTAATGAAGGACTGTCCCGCTGGGAGGAAATGTAATCTCTGCGGTGGGGCGGGGCACATGTTCCGAGGATGCCCCAATAGGACCAGGACCAGGACCTACGCAGAAGCTGCATCTTCTGCAGCTGAGCCGATGCGCCCGCCGGTCTTCACTGGCGGGCCGGCGTCGGAGGGCGTTTCGAAGGGCGAGAAGGCTGGGATGGAGCAGGGAGCCGGAGGCCCCTCTGGGGCGGCACCTGCATCGAAGTCCCTTAACGAGGGGCGGACCTTGCATGGACCGGAGCGGGGGGGTCCTCCTTCTGGGAGGGTATCCTCCGTATCGATGGTTCCCGATACCGATCCTGTTGGGCTGGAGGGTGGTGCCCCTGTGCGGTTGGCTACAGGGGACCATGCAGCGATGGCCTCAGGATCTTCCAGGGCGATTAGCCAGCCAGATGAGGGGGCTTTGCTTCTAGGTGGCGAACATCAGGAAATCTGTGTTGATCTTATCCTGATGGACCAGTCTTCCCCCCTGGAGGAGGTGGAGGAAGAGGAGGACTGCACCAGTGACCTAGTGGAGTCTGCCCCGAAAAAGAGACGGAATGTCGAAGCCCCAGCGTCTCCTGGAATGTGGCTGGGAACCGTGACCTACGAGGGGGCAACCGCCGGCTCACAGAATATCGAGTCGTTTGGGTCCTCTAGCCCGGATGTCCTGGAGCAATTTGACATACAGGGCTTTGAGTCAGGTGTCCTCATGGAAGATCCACCACCCTGACCTATGAATGCCCACATTAAGACTTGTCTCACTGAATGTGAGGTCATTAAAGAGCCCAGTCCGTAGGGCTGCTCTATTCAAGTATTTAGAAACCGCTGACTTTGACATTTGTTTATTACAGGAATGCGGGATACAACATGCACTAAATTATAATGACATCAAGACAGATTGGAGACTGGGGCCCTCCATCTGGTCTGGCTCCAATGACAACAAGTCAGCGGGGGTGGGCTTCCTCTGTTGTGGGAGAAATATTACTATAAATGCTGTCACAGAAATAGTACCAGGCAGAGTGGTTTTAGTGCATTTTAAATTTAATGGTTTTACCCTACGTGTAATGAATATTTATGCTCCCCCTGATAAGCAAGAGAGAATTAATTTATTTGGGATATTGCCATTGTACTGTACTGGGTCATCTCCCCTGATCGTAGGGGGTGATTTTAATTGTCTTTGTGCTAGTGAACAACGAGCAGGGGGTGACCCTTTACGCAAATTGGATAAGTCATGTCATCTATTGAAAGATTTTATAACTGATTTTAAATTATGCGATGCGTGGAGGTCACTCCTGCCGACGGACCCTGGTTATACGTGGTCCGGAAGAGGGGTGTCCTCCAGGATCGATTTTATTTTCCTATCAGATGATTTTAACCCTGTAAAATGTGTTTTAACATCAAATATATTTTCTGACCATAAGGGCTTGGAGGTGCACCTAGAATACCGGGATGAACAGAGGGTCAACAGGGGCCTCTGGCGTCTAAGTACTTACCTGCTGGAGGACCCTCTGATTCGACAAGACTTTGGTAAAGCCTATCAAGCCTGGCGGCGACAAAAACCTTCTGATGCCCCTATGGTAACCTGGTGGGAAAATTTGAAAAAAAAAGTCAGAATGTTTTTTATAAAAGCAGGGAGACGTAAAGCTAGAGAGAAAAAAAGATGTTTTAGTGATCTTAACACCAAACTACAAACACTTTTTAAATTCAAAGAGCTAGGGGTGGAGGTGGGAGATGATATTGCTGGCCTAAAAACTGAAATCCAGAACTGCATAGACACAAAGGGGAAAGAGGTTATTTTTAACTCTAGAGTGCAGCACTTGGAGGAGGGGGAGAAGTGCTCTCGCTTCTTCTTCAAAAAAGTCATGGATAAAAGAGAAGTGATCACAAATCTAGAGGGTGAAACATCTATGCAGGGAATGTTGAATGCTACTTTTAAGTTTTATAAGCATCTTTTTAGTAAAAAGTGTATAGATGAGTCCTTT